>NW_026864161.1:12500-155513 GCF_026571515.1 Ruditapes philippinarum
ATGGCAAAAAAGACAATAACTCAAAATGCCGACTTATCCCGAGGGGAGTGGTAGGGATGTCGAAGAAGTGTACGTGAGTAACAGCTTACAAGGCATGCAATTTACTGGCGTAAAACCCTTTTCAGGGCCACCTCCTTTTTTATTGCCTACTTATGTTACTGTACATTAATGTCGCATTGACCACAGGATAGCAGTATAGTGACATAATTTTTGCTTAAAATTAATATCTTTGACTAACTTGGTGAATAATTTATATATAGTGTATTAAGAGCCTGACTGGTGACATGTCCGGGTTCATACTCTACAGCTTTTTGTGCCCTATAAGAGCGGATGGACAATCATTAATCATAGACTACTCTCACAAGTGTCTCTTTGACATGTAGCAATATACGTCTCACTAATCTAATTTATTTTGTTGACATTAAATTTTGATTACTGAAAAGAAATTTGACTTCGAACTTATACTGCCCGGTCTATGCGGTGTTTTTGTTTTAATATAAAAACCGTATTGTATAAAAGACCTCTTTGTTATGAAGTATTTGCGGACGACGTTGTTAAAAAATAAATGTAGTTTTGATATTAAGTAAAACGTTAATCACAAAAAAACAAAAAACAAAAAAAACATAACATATTTTCACATCGTCGTAACTTTTATCGATACTAGTTTCAAACACTTCAGACAGAAATGAAGGACATATTTAGTTTATTGAATTTTACAAAGAAAAAATACTTGAAATAGCAGCCATATATCTTTGTGTATAGCTTTATATCGATAAGTGTTTCACTCAAGATATGACAAACATAATAAATTATAGTTGAGATGATTTTCAAGGTATATAGAATATTGCTCAAAAGTCTTCAAGTGCATTTAAACGGTTGTTTTATGAGGTGAAGATAAATATACAGGTTAGTCATCTTAAAGTAAACAGCACGATTTTAGATAAGAACTTAATTTGTCAACTTTAGGGCAAAACGCAATACATTTAAATGAAAAGTTTGCCAAAAATCATCGCTTCAGTCAGAAGTTTTCATAGATCTACAATAACTTGAAATTTTGAATGTTTCAAAAAATGGTAAAAGGGAATAATTAAACTGTGAGAAAGTGAACTAATAAACTACTTTGTTAAATCTTGTATGCATTCAAAATAATATTTTTGGCAATCATATATATAATCAAAACGTAGAAAGCACTGATTGGGGCGCAATTTGTACCATACAAAAGTTCAAGGTTTTTAATCCAATCTATTTGTTGTGTTATTAAATGTTATACTCTTGTCAAATTTTAAAATCATGTACTGAGAACATACGATCACACCCAGCTAAAATTCATGGTTGAGATCATATACATGTATATCATAGAATACACATTTCAGAATGTGTCAGTCAGTGAATGATATTCCGTCATGTTATGTTCAATCTTTCAACCAATTTTCATGCAAGGGACTTTCATATGTGAGTAAAAGTGTATAACACAAAAAACAGTGTACTTAAACTATATTTATTCGAAGAAATGATTATGAAAATAGAAAAGTTTAACAATCAACAAAATATTTCTAAATTAAAACCATTAATACAAACATAGAAACCTTTCGAGTCTAATACATAAAACATGTGAGAATGTTTATTGGAATGGATTCATGTTATGATATAGGTGGCATTTAAAACAAACGCCGCAACCTAGCTGTGACCATCCTTGAGTTTTCCTTATTAAACATCGACGGGATGATACTGTTGTACAGAGAACTCCTTGGAAAAAAAAAAACACTTGCATGAAGTAAAATTTAAATAACATATTTAACCTTAACTGTCAATGACATTTAAGTCAAGATCATAGTTGAATGAATTATAATGTTTTGTAATTTGTATTTTTGTCAAAATATGAAACAAATCACATGTAGATAAACCAGTTATGACAATTTAAACAAATTTCAATAGTTTATAGACAATCTTTATACGGAAATCCATACACGACAGTTTCCTTACATTGACGATAATGGTAATATATGAATTATTCAACATGCAGGAAAAAAGTATCAATCAAATTCATAATTTAATGACAAGGTGTTGACAGGGTAAGCTAAATTCAATATCTTAACTAAACGGTGGGTCAAGATCATGTTTGAATTCCTCAATTTGTCATTTTTTTATAAAAGCAAATTCTGGCTTTGAATTCCATATCAAAACCATATAACTAAAATTTGAGATCAATTTCCCATTGCCTGATAATCTAACCACTGAAAATCATTCCAAAGCTAAAACAGCTGTTTTAGATGGCCCGTTCGGGAATCAATCTCACTTTAAGTTAGAGATTTCAAGTCTCGCACTATAACCGATTGAGCCGTGCGACCTGTCTATTATGCTGTCTCAATGCCTCAAATGCAGTGTGAAAAATGCAATCGGTATTATTAAAACATTTCATAAGGATGAACTCACAATAACATTCACACTTCTAAATTTAGTAAAGAACACCTATAAAGGCAGTATTGATAAATAAAATGTGTAGGCTCGGTTTGCGTTTGATGAGTACAAGCTACCATTCAATTTCACTCATGCCCCCTACAACTGACTTAAGCAAAATCAACATTATTTTTCTTCTTTCACTTCTTGAACTTATGACTTTGACTAAATTCAACAAATTTGTAACAATAACATTACACACTTAGTATAAATATTCAACTCAAAGCAAACCATTGCAAAAATGTTAAGTACAGTGTCTCAGGTGGTAAAGGGTAAACTCGACCCAATACCGTCTCGGCACGGGTTAACTTGGCGCTCTATTAAAAATTATGATATGGATTCTTTAGTTAATAAACTTTTTAAAGAGCAATAACCTTAATGAGAGAGACATTTAATATTTCCATTTATATAAATATGATGAAAAGATGACAGCATATTGCTAAAAATTATTTTTTAAATGTAATTCCAGAGGAAGAAATATTTTTATGTATAATCGAAGAGGAAGAAATAAAGACAATATGTTTTATAACAAATCCAAAAGTAATGTTGTTTTTTGTTTGTTTTTGTTTTAAGAGTGATTAAAGCTATATATCTGATGCAAAAAATATTGTTTGGATTTTAAAAAAGAATACTTCCAAAGTGTATGTAAGAAATAAAAATGGCAATTAGTTGCTTTCAAGCGAATGACACATGCACAAAGGAATTGCTAAACGGATTAAACCCAACTTAAATACCAAAAATAATATTTTGTTCCGGAACATTTTATTCCGTTTACGTGCATTTTTCGTTTGTAATAAATAACAGAGACATTCTATGTTACAACTTTCTCGGGAATCAACTATATAATAATGGAACCGGTATAATTTTACAGTTTATGAATTTTAAAAAAAAATTCATAAGATATAGATTTATAGCCTATAAATAGATATTGTTAAATAAATATATTAATTATATTAATGCTGTTTGAACACTAGGCCTATTTTCTACCAAAAAGATATCTGAAATAAATAAAACATACAGGTCTATAAATAATTGTAAACTAAACCTTTCTATACCAATTCACATACTTTCAACCATAAGACTTTTAATATCCATGAGTGATTAGTATAAACGTGCAAATGTTAAACAATGAAATGATGAATTTATATGAAAACATAATTATCTGATTCAGTAATTATTACCATTCATTTATAATGTTGAGCCTAGTAGACCCGTACAGAGTCAGTATAGAGCCAAGATGGCTAATGGTTGAGTTGACACAGATTCATTCTATGCTATCCTAAATATTTTTTTAAATAATACTACTCGCTTTTCATTGGATTATCTTGATGTTTATATAGATTTATAAATACGGATGCTGTCAATTTATGAAGTAATCAAAATGATGATTGTTGTAATATAGATTCGTTAAAATATTTCTGACGGGTTATATGGCCGTATATAAAGGGTTGTTTGCAATATAACCCTCTCCTGGCGACTCGGGTTATATTTCCTAACTGTTGTTTATATAGGGCCGCATAATCTGTCAAAAATCATTATAATAACTATTTATAGTATTAATAGTTCGCAATATAAGAATAAACGTTAAATACATGAGATAAAGCTAGTGTTTTACCAGATTGATTTCGATTTCATTTTCAACGTACTAAACTATTACTAAATAATAAACATCTAAATAACATTGTTAACATGTTGATGCAAATCGTGTTTCTGTAAACATCTGGTGACAATTTTGCTACCAATAAATGCAAGCAAATTGAGTTAAGCAAAAAATATATGTAAAAGAAGAATAGAAATTTAAGTAATTAATTGGCCAGTCAATTTTAAAGTAGAAGAGGTGTTATGATTTCCAAAATATCATGACAAATTAAAGTCTTGGACCTTTTATGTCCAGCATAAATAGCTTATACTAGAGATGTGTTTCATTTGCAATAAGATGATTTGTCGTCATTCCATTATGGGCGCAATACTTGAGTCTCAAAAAAAATTGGTAACTAAGTCTATCATGTCCATGAACGAGGAAAGAGAGAAAATCAAATATTAGTATGGACATTAGTATTGTAGACATATGCCTCAGTATAAACCAGTAACATTCAAAATTGAATGTTGCAAAGTTGTTGCATCTTCAATGGCAATTGTTGCAAGTATGTTAACATCTACACTTATAGATATAAACACAAAGTTTAAAATACATTTTAGATATCAATGTCATAAAATTGTTGATAATGTTTTAATAAAATCGCTATATCATTTGAATTTATGACTATACCACCATTGCCTTCAAAATATATGGTTCATTTTATATTAAAATATAGGTTGTTGAAAGAAAGACTTGAACAACCCGTTATCAATAACACTTACGACAAAATGGTAACATAAATTCTTTTTCCAAACACGCACAGACACAAACACATAAAAGCATAATTTTGTCATATGAAAAGTGGCATTTGCTAATTTATAGACCCATTAAGTTTCTTTTCATTCAGTTTAGAGTACGCGTTTTTGCTGTTGTAAACATGTCTACCGCAGTCTTTGTACTTGAAAAAACTTCTCAAAAACAAATCTTTATATATCAAACCATATTTTACTTTGAGTGAAATGATTAAAGGAAAATAGTATCTTTCATATTTGCAAATAATTGTACCATTATATTATATCAAAATAGTCACTTTTCATTCACATTGAATTAGACAATTTCTTATGCAAAAACACTTTATCACTCAGGCATGGTGTTCTGTAAGGGTCAACTTGTTTCCTTTGAGAACGAAAGTACGATTGTAAAGCGCAACAATACGATGATGAAAATACTATAGCTACTGTCTTACCATCATACTGTTGTACTGACAGCTTTGTTCTGTAAAAATTTTCCCTTTATCGTCGTTTTTTTTGTTTTTTTTAAAACCCGGGGGGCCCCCCGGAAAATTTTCCCAAAATGTGCCCGAGATTTCAGCGCCCCAAAACCAGTCCACCAGAGGGTCGCATGTTGACGTTTTTTTTCTTTGCTGATCTTTTAAAATTTTCTTGAAACATCCCCAACTTCCCAGGACATTATTTTTTTTGGGGAAACCCACACAAAAAGGGGTATTTGTTAGGGGCCACCTTCTCGAGTTAGTCATGACAGTTCAACCAATCGTCTCTTGTAGTGCTGCAAATTCATAAGGTAAATTGACACCGAAGTGGTCTATGTCAGCCAACAGCAAGTTTTATATACCAAATTGTTCGTCTTGGTCTGTAGTTTACGGAATGGATATTCATTTGGTTCAAGTCCGATGCGTAGCTTAATAATCCAAGATGGCGTCAAAGATGGCCGCCAAATCCCTAAATATTCTAGAATATTAATTATTTGCTCATATTTGTTTCCGGTTTTGTATTTCAAGTGAATTTTTTACACAGAATATATCATTTAAAGCGTTTTTATACGAAGAGATTAATTTTATTGGAGAAAACAAATCGCTTTTTGCTTTTTTATACGTAAATAAGCAAAATAATGCTAAAAACTTATGGATTTTGCTATGATACTCTTGTCTTTGCTTAAACAGAGAAATATCCTATTACTTTTTTGTTATTCACTATTGTAATGTACTCATGAGAGTAATGCTTTAATTCATTCATATCATATCTTAAGAAATCTTTCTTTGTAATTATGCAGCAGTAAGACATGTAAAATGAGAGGCGGTACATTAAAAAAGTTTTTGAATGTAAGGTTGTAACTGGTACTTATTTGTTCTATCAATTATTTTCCCAAATTTTGTGTTTCTGTCAAATTATAGCTTCTTAAATGCAGTCCATGTAACTGATTAACATAATAAACCAGAAATATGATAATTTGCTTCTGGTTTTTTAATGAATTATTATACAAATCGTACCCCACCCACTATGAATAAAAATCTAGAGAAACTCTGACCCCTCGATTATACTGATTATATGGAATGACAATATTTACGAAAGTTAATAAACATAAGGTAATTTTCAAAGTGTGATACTATTACAGGTATCCTGTCAGATCTAAAATTCTGTTCAAAAATGTGTTACCATTTAAATATAAGCATGATTTTGTTGTAAGTTCACCTAAGGATTTGAAAAGAACAATGTATGCAAAACAACCTCTGTTCATTTATTTATATGTTACACACCTTTTTATGTCAAATGAAATGAAATTTACTTTTTTAAAGTTTCTTAAATTGACAACACAGTCATTTTTAAAAAGTCTGATATTTTATCTACATAGATCATTACTCTGTTGACCTTCGGTTTTCAGGAAACATGCATATACGTATTCGGATAAAACATAAATTTTATATGAAAATCGTTCAGCTTGGCATTATAATTGTGTTTGTGTTTTTTAAATTTCTTCTATTCGACCTTTTTCGAGTTAAATTGTGTGGTTCTAGTATTTATTTTTAAATAGTGTATAATTACCCTTTGGGATAAATAGTGTATAACAACCCTTTGGATAAATAGTGTATAACAACCCTTTGGATAAATAGTGTATAATAACCTTTGGGTATGTTACTGTTTTAAAGATTATATTTTGACCTTTGATCCCGTTAAATAAATTCCATTTTATTTAGTTTCGCCAATAATTGTTCTCTATTTCTTGAGGACAATATGTTGTATGTCGTGAAATTGCACGAACATTTTACATTGAAAAAACCATGATCACTTTCGTATAGATACATCTATGGACGTGTCTTCACTTCCTTTAATGTACCAGTTTATGTAAAATGTGAGAGAATTCTGCTTAAGCGGTGCAAGTGGTATGGATGGTAAATTGCAAATAACCACTACGGAAATTTTCCCCCAATATGCCACAGTGTTAATAAAAAAAATCCCCCCCTTTTTAAAATTTTTCCCAAATTTTAAAGGGTTTTACATTAGACGAAAAAAATAAAAACAGTACATACATGATCTTTTAAATTTGTAAAATTTAAAGTACGCCTAAATTACTAAAACCCAAAAGAAACTCGATCCCTTTAAAGGGAAAAGGCGAGAAACAAGAACTAAACTTCCAAAAAAGAAGACAAAAATTAAAAAAATTTTAAGAGAGCACAAAAAAAAAAAAGGAAAGTGTTGCGATCAGTTTTGATTACCCTTTTCATAAACGGCACTGTAAAAGGTGCAAACTAAAATTTACACCCCCCAGCCCCAAAATTAAGCAAAAATTCCCAACAATTAATCATGGTTATGGTGAATTTTGGTTTAAAAAAACCAACCGCAGACGCGCTTATAATGTGGTTATCATGGAACCTTCAATGTGACACTTTAGTGTCATTCCATAAAAAGCGGCATATGGTCCCCATGTACAAGAATATGTGTGCCCTAAACAAGAAAACAATGTGCGGAACTAAATAAAATGGAATTTTTGAAAGGGGGTCAGAGGTTATGAAGCCTGCATGCCACAGATAAGCTGTCATCTCCACATAATCAGACCTGCTTATACCTAGACGTAAAAAGAGTTTTTAAAGTACAATTAAATTTTAAATTTATCTGAATTACGACGACAGGACTTTGTAACATATTTACGTAATTTATAATAGCGATAGCCTTGTTAAAGAAGTTTGCCAATTATAAATAAATTGCAATCATTAGAATCATCCACACGACAGCAGGCCCAGGCAAATCTAATAAATTAGAAATATATATACTTAATATGATGTTGCATGAAGAACATGTGAACAGTTAACAACGTTTTTTAAAAAGAAACAATTTATCATAAATTTTAGTTACTATGTTATTGTTAATGATAGAAATGTTAAAAATTTGAAAAATATTAAGAGTTTTTTTATTCATTTTACGTTCACTTGGATATATTTAAGATTTCACTTGATCAAATTTAAGTATTCATGTTAAGGATATTATCTAGGTAGCAAGCAAATGCTATTTAATGCAATTATAGCTTCCGGTTGTGAAATAGTAGAGAGACTTAACAGTAAACTAACATGTCATTGGCATTATAATTGTAAAAAATCAGGAAAAGAGAATATCCTTTGAGAGCAATTAAACATGACAGAGTTGATAATTTAAACTCAGTTTGATGGGGTGTGTGTCATGAGAGACCATATCTCACGTCTCTTAGTACCAACTAAGTAGTATCCGATCCTCAACTATAAAAGTTTCGCAATCAATGATCCCGAAGGACCAAGTCGTCCGGTTAGCTCAATAGGTAGAGCGTTGGACTATGAATCGGGCAACCCGTGTTTGATTCCCGGACGGGGCAGGTCACTTTCGTTATGACTCATGAAATAGTTTCTATGGTTATTCGCACTGTACCACTGCTCTGCTATGTACAAAAGTTTCAGTTCCTTGCGACAGTTAGGGCAACTAGTACTGGTAAACTGTTTGACAGCCTGTCCAGGAACGATTCGGTGGCTGAACTGTGCCTGGTAAATTCAATATGGTTACTGCCGTGATCCGGATTAAAAACTACCGACACCACCATCCCGAAGGACCTATTAATATAACACTGTTAACCTGCTGTTGCAGACTCGGTTTGACTGAGCCTGTCCATGGACGGTACTGGGAAGTTCATGTTACTCTACGCCCCCCCCTAGCACATAGTATTACTTTTAAGTACCCGCACGGAAAAGATTAGCTATTTTCGTCCAATTGAAAGGCCCGTGAAGTTTACAACAAACTTGAAACAAAATGCTCAAAATCATACACAGGAGCTGTCAGTAGGACAGCGTGCTCATCTATTCTCGGTTCTTGATAGTAAAAAATGGGACATAATATTGTAAAAAAGCTTGATACAGTGACCTCCTCTGTACACAGGTTGAGATTATGATGGTGAACAAGTGTGCAAGGTCTCAAAGCGATATGTCGATGGCATTTTGAAATTTTGGTAATGTAAATTCAAAGTTGAAAAAAGGGGCATAATTCTGTCAAAATGCTTGATAGACCTCCTCCAGTGTTCTAGTGGAGGACATGATCATGGTAAACAAGTGTGCAAGTTTCAAAGCCATATGTCAACTTTGAGATGGTTCGCCGACGCTCTGGCGACTAGGATAGTTGTCCTTAATCGTCGAATAGTTGAGCTAAAAAGAAACTGCCCTCATAATATATATATTCAATTCACTCAATATATATTTATTTGTATTTATATAATATTTTATTCATAATTCAGATACAGTCTAGCAGAAAAGTATCTTACTGTAAACTGAATAACCTACCAATTTTAGATGTTCTAGCAAATTACATTTTACATTTTAATGTATATATTATATCCGTCATCAACTATGACAAAACTCCAAATATGGTTCAATTGTAGATTATCATATGTTAAGCCAAATGCCTTAAAACAAGAGCTGCATGTCTGACAGCACGCTCGAATATTTAAAATCAACAGCCTGCATAATAAAGAAATTCTCTTATTCATAAAGTAGTATAACTCTTTGAAATAAAAAAATGTTAGAGGGAAGTAACCTACAATAATGATCTCAAAGATGTGTTTAGCTTCAAGTGCATTACCTCAATGGTTGTGAATATTATAAATAGATATTCTTATTTCCTAATAAATGCTTAGCTTATGGGTCTTGAACAGTGACCTACAAGAATAATCAAAAACACATTTGAAGACTAACAATGAATGTTTATGGCTAAGGAGAAACAAACTTGCAAACAAATCCTTAACAAAAGGCTAGCACAAGGTCAACGCAAATACCGAATTGCAGGTCAGTAAATTCGTTCCTTAGTGTGTGCATTAAACAAATAAAAGAGATATTCCAACATTGAGACACACATGTCTCATCACTTACCAATTAAATAAAATTGTTAATCTTTTTAATATATCACTATTATAATAAAAAACAAAAAAAGTATTTAATTTAAAGTTGACTCCCCGTTCGTAATACCCCACCCACTTTGTATATGAATTTAGATCAATAAAACACATTTATGGCATAGTTTGCTTATTCTAACTTATTCTAAGTATGTGTAAATATAGTTTTAAAGCTGTATTAAACGAAATCATGAATGTTATTCAGTTTAAACAAGAATAAAACTAATAAGTTACAATATTCAGAAAAGGACACCCAGTTTTGCAACATATTTTTTCTTCTTTCGTTAAAATTAGGCGATGAAACTAGAAAAAAAATCAATAAAGTCAAAATTTATAGCATAAGTAAGTTGAAAATAAGAAATTTTATGCAAAATGTCAATTGATTTACAAAACTGAAAAAGGAAATAAGCCAACGTAAATATACTAGAATATTTAGAGATTTGGCGGCCATCTTTGACGCCATCTTGGATATCTTAGCTTCGCATCGGGGTTGGGCAAAATGAATATCCATTCCAGAAACTACAGATCCAGACGAACATTTTGGTATATGAAACTTGCTGTTGGCTGACATAGACCACTTACCCCTCTAAATAGGCTAGTAAAATGGGCTGATTTGCAGCACTATTTTTTACCTGAGACGACTTCACCTTGACCTGCCGTGTGCCTCTCCGCAATAAATACTTATTTGAAAGTAAAAAAAATGATAATAAAACTCACACAAAGATAGGCACAAATATAAACTCTAACAAAATTAAACAATTCTATGTGTTTTGAAGATCGGTATAAAACATTTTTATTTGTTTAATCCATTCATTTACTAAAATCATTTAAAAGTCTTCAGTTTACAATAAAAAACGAACTAGAAAAGTGTCCATTGACAAAGATGCCCCCTCACTCCACTGTTTAAAATATAACAGAGGGACAGACATAGAAAATTCTACATGAATCCCCCTGCCACTTACACGCCCGTTTAACTCACAACGAGTGAAAAATGTCCATCGGTAAAAATGTTGTGAGCAACTTCCGTTCCTCGTTGTGAGCACCCATCTAGGACGTGTGACACGATAAACAATGCGAGTTTTTCATAATTTTTGAAGATTACAGACATTTATGTAAAAATATCAGAATGCAGTTAGCTAGCGATGTGTTTACTGAGTATGCACATGTAAAGATATTGCCTTTTGGTCGACAATTTGATGGAAATACCGCGCGACGCAGTCACTTGGGGTAGCTGGAAAACTGGAGACAACTTCTCTCCGGACCAAATTTAACATTGAAAAACGTCGATTCTGGTGACGTTTTGTGCATTCTAACCTAAAACAGATGCCCACAAGTCTTCAGCGTAAATTATTACATGAAAGTCTTCATAGAAAGGAAGATATACCCTTTTTTGCTTTAATCCTCGTTGTGAGCACCATAACCTCGTTGTGAGCAAGACAAGCGCAGTGCGTGCTCACCATAACCTCGTTGTGAGCAAGACAAGCGCAGTGCGTGTCTGTTTTTAATATGTAATTCAAGTGGGGAGAATACAATTTTCAATCTACCAAAAGCAATCAAAACTTTTTTCACAATAGTTTCTCTTTGCAATAGTTCTTCTTTGTCTACATAACTTGGCCAGTCTAACATGAATAAAAATCAGGATAAATACATGCATGTTTATATCACACAGGCTGCCCTCTATGTTAACTCTGGCAACACGAAGTATATGCAATTAAATACATAATTTACCTCCCCTTATTAGTTCACCACCATTTGCACAAACAGCAAAACATCTGCAAAATTGTAGGTATAAGTAGTTTTTTTGTTTACCATTATCTATTAAGCTAAGAATGTACTAGTGAAGTGTTAAAAGTTACAATACACAAAATAAGTAATCCTCCGCGAAAAACGATAGTCGCATATAATAACAGATTCAAATAGTTCTCAGCGTTTGTTTGCTCTGTACACGAGCATTTTTCATGATTTTAGTTGCACTGTCTTTCCTAGAAAGCTCATGACAGTCTGTGTTTGACATTTAAATAGCATTTTCATCATGAAATAGTGGCATTTTAAGAAATCTTCTTGACTTCTTAGGTGTTTCACCACTGTACAATTTTGGGTTAGCTAATTTTACAGTGTGCTTAACTGAAAAGAATGTTTTTGCAAGAGACGTGACCAGAACTTTTCTTTTGATTTGTATGCATCACTGACAGTTTTTCTAGCAGTTCTTATCTTTTTCAGACCAGGGCAAGTACATACTTGATGCCTCGCTTCGGTCTCTCCTTGAACGACCCCATGTCCAATCACTGAAATGAATAGTACTGCAGTTGGAAGGCCTTGTCCAAAGAGCTGTTGTGCCTAAATATGAATTAAATTGATTTACTAATAAGGACATTATGGCCAATCTTAAATGTTTTTGGACAATTTGACCTTCAGGATAAAGGCCATTCAGGGGTCAAGGAAAAAAATACAGGCCCGTAGGAAGGTCTTGTGCTAAGGGATGTTGTGTTCAAATATGAATCAAATCCATTTACTAATGAGGAAGTTATGGCCAATGTTAAAGTTTTCGAACGGATTGACGGACTGACGGACGGACAGTTCAAAACTTATATGCCTCCCTTCGGGATATGCAAAACGTCTTGCAAAGAAATGCTGCTGTGCAAAAACGTTTTAATTGCTTTGGTAGATTGAAAATTATATTTTCACCATCTTTTGTTTGTTTTGGGTTTTACGTCACATCGACACAGTATATGTCAAATTGCGACGTTCCAGCTTTACTGGTGGAGGAAGACCTCAGGTGCCCTTCTGTGCATTATTTCAGGCACGAACGGGTACCTTAGTAGAACCACCGACGTTCCGTAAGCTAGCTGGATAGCTTCCTCACATGAAAGACTCCAAAGTCCCTGTCGGGAGGTGAGGGGCAAGTGGTTTGAAGTCAACGACCTTAACCACTCAGCCACGGACGCCCCCTTTTTCACCATCTGAATAACCGATATAAAAACCAGACACGCACTGCGCTTGTCTTGCTCACAACGAGGTTATGGTGCTCACAACGAGGATTAAAGCAAATAAGGGTATATCTTCGTTTCTATGAAGACTTTCATGTAATAATTTACGCTGAAGACTTGTGGGCATCTGTTTAAGGTTAGAATGCACAAAACTTTACCAAAATCGACGTTTTCAATGTTAAATTTGGTCCGGAGAGAAGTTGTCTCCAGTTTTCCAGCTACCCCAAGTGACTGCGTCGCACGGTATTTCCATCAAATTGTCGACCAATAGGCAATATCTTTACATGTGCATACTCAGAAAACACATCGCTAGCTAACTGCATTCCGATATTTTACATAAATGTCTGTAATCTTCAAAAAATATGAAAAACTCACCTTGTTTATCGTGTCACACGTCCTAGACGGGTGCTCACAACGAGGAACGGAAGTTGCTCACAACATTTTAACCGATGGACATTTTTCACTCGTTGTGAGTTAAACGGGCGTGACTTAGTGGTTGTGTCATAAAAACAACATCTATTTTCTAAAGTTGAAATACTGATTTTCCCAACCGCAGATGCACAACTAGACATGCTGACTAACAGTCCTGTAAATTTTCTTGAGTCAAGGTTAAATACTTTTTTAAATATGAGTCACACAATTTAAAAATAGCAAATTTATACATAGGCAAGGGCAATAACTATAACAAAACTGAATCAATCCACATTTTTTCCAACATCCTATAAACTTTGTTGATTCTAGCTAAAGCACCATTGAGGTACACATAACACAAGAATTAGAATCATTTTTGTCAAGGGCACTTACTCTACAGATTCTGAATATATTTACAAACAAACCTCCATGTGCACAACTTCACAAGTTGTCAAACATGAATCGTCCCACATCTGAAACCTCAGGTCGAACATTTATTTGTTTAATATAAATTTCGTAATAAACGTAATAAATTACTTTTTAGAGGTAGAATGCAACGACCGCAATGAATTTCACATTTTTTGATGTGATAAATACAGACAAACACATAAAACACCTTGTATTAGGTGGCATTGTTCAATTTATCAGTAAAAATATCTTTGAAAAATATCTTTATACTTGAGTCTAGCTGCAATACATTAACAGCACGATATAAAGTAAATAAGTGGAAAAACATTATTTGCATCATGTTATATAATGTTTTGCATCATGTTATATAATGTTTTGCATCATGTTATATAATGTTTTGCATCATGTTATATAATGTTAAGAAACATAATACAGAAAAAAAACTGTTGCTTGTCAATTACGTTTTACATCATTTTAGTGATCTGAATTGTATCAAAATATATAATACAGATCTTGAAAACCTCCTTCAAATAAAATGTAAAATCGTTCGATTTATCATTTATCTGAAATATGTAAAAATAGTGCTTAAAATGACGATTATTTTCCGGAAAGGGCATTTTGTTCACAGAAATTGACCATGCAAAAACTGCCCCAGACATGTTAAAATTCAATTGCTAATGGCGATTTTCTCTCGACTTGATATCGTTCCTTTTCTAAAATAAAATCCTAAAGCATCAATTTGTATGTGTTCATGTGAGCAAAATAAACGTAACCGCAGTATAAAATTTCATCATTGTCCTATCAATAAGTTGCAATCATCAAAAAATGCACCCAACAAAAGCAGTTAACATAACCATGTTGGAAATTAACTTTTAAGTAAATACACAAGGTTATCGGGTTATTGCAGAATTCCATAAACGCAGCCTGCTGCTCACCGCTTATTGCATATATATATATGTATATGTATGTATCAATAACGAAGTATTCCGAATGTACACACAGGTTTGCCCGCCATTTTGTTGAAAAAATGTGGGTAAGTTTTACGGAAAACAGTGGTAAGTAAATAAAATAGGAATACTTTATAATTAAGCCTAATAATTTGTAATTTCGAGTTTATTGCAATAACTTTTGTATACGTCCCACCCTTGCACACTGTTTTGGTTATGTAATGACATAGTTCCACATGCCTCATTGCACAGGTGATTGAAAAACTGACTATTTTAAGGGTAACAAGGTTAGCTTTTAAAAAAGCTAGTAGCGACTCGCTTCGTAATTGTTTTTCAGGGGTGTGTTTAAATGTGAAAATGACAGTTCTGGTAGCTGAAGAGACTTCAGCGAACATCAAGATAATCTTTAAGTGACATATAAAGTTATGGAAGTCAGTTATCTCAGTTTAACAAAGAGGAATATGAGTATATATGAAGATGCATGGAAACAGATAGAATGAAGTCCCTATGTCTATGCACATTTAATATATGGCCTGTTGACATTGACCAAAATATTTTTAGATAGGTAGTCTCTTATACGAAGTTAAGTTGTAATATGTTATTTAGTATTGGAATGAGTGACAGACAAAGATTTGTACAAGTTCTCAAGGCATTGGTACATACTCAATATTAAAGCTGGAGGCATTGAAGTTTATATCAATAAGACTTACACATATTTTCCCTAAGCATTTTAATAAAAACAAGAGCCATGTCAACATGGCCATCCCCCGCCGAATGTGTTTGCTCATTGGAAGAATGTATATGTAGTAGAGCAGAATAATTCCATTTTAAGAGGTCTTTTGGTAATGAAACTGATGGCTATAGTGATTACAGATTTGAAACCTATGTGAATACTGATGGCTGAAAATAACAAAGGGCAATAACTGAAAAATAATGCAGGGTAGGTTATCATTCTTGTGTGCTGCATCCCTCCTCAGTAAAATCTATCCACCTATGAAGTTTCAAGTTGATACCTCAAATACTTTTTGAGAAAATAATTGAATTGAAAAATTAAGTATGTAAAATAACAAAGGGCAATAACTCAACAATTATAAAAGGTACAGTCTTGTGCAGTGCACACCTCCTGAGTGAGATCTATGCACCTATGAAGTTTCATTTTGATATCTCAAAGGCTTTTTGAGTTATGCTCTGGACAAAAATCAATTTTGAAAAATAACAAAGGGCAATAACTCAAAAATAATGCAGGGCAGAGTTATCATTCTTTAGCACTGCACTCCTCCTCAATGAGATCCATCCACCTATGAAGTTTCAAGTTGATACCTCAAATACTTTTTGAGATAAGCTCTGGACAAAATAGCATGAAAAAAACAACAAAGGGCAATAACTCAAAAATTGTATAGGGAAGAGTTATCATTCTTGCGCACAACATTCCTCCTCAATAAGATCTATCCTTCTATGACATTTCATGTTGATATCTCAAACACTTTTTGAGTTATGCTCCACTCAGGTGAAAAATTAGGTATGAAAAATAACAAAGGGCAATAACTCAAAAATTATGAAAGGAAGAGTTATCATTCTTTAGCACTGCACACCTCCTGAGTGAGATCTATGCACCTATGAAGTTTCATGTTAATATCTCATAGGCTTTTGGAGTTATGCTCTGGACAAAAATCAATTTTGAAAAATAACAAAGGGCAATAACTCAAAAATCATGCAAGGTAGAGTTATCATTCTTGTGCACTGCACTCCTCCTCAATGAGGTCTATCTACCTATGAAGTTTCAAGTTGATAACTCAAATACTTTTAGAGATATGCTCCGGACAAAAATTTCGGACGGAAGGACGGACGGACGGAAGGTCGGACGGACGGACGGACGGACGGAGACTATTTCTATATCCTCCGCCGAAAATTTTCGGCGGGGGATAATTATGTCCACTTCATATTGGTATAACAAATCGATATGATGTAGATACATGAACAAAATTTTAAAGTGGTAAACAAGGCGATACCACATGCCAAATATTTAAGGTTGAGGCATTAATATGGTATAAAGGTGTGCGTATGTATTTCCATATAAGACGTGTCATTGACCTATGTATAGAACAATATAAACAAGCAAATTCGTTGAATTTATATCCCCCGCCGAGTACTGGTTATTATTAACACAACAACTTAAGACATATAAGGCTTTATTTATATATTAATCATGACATAAACTGTAATATTCTTTGAACTTGAAGCCTTGTACCTTCAAACAAGAAGAACTTTTAAGTTTTCACTATATACATATAAGGAAAATCTATGACCCCCTGGAGTGGGTCAATTTTGACCCCAGGGCTAAAATTTGAACAATTTTGGTAGAGGACCTATAGGTTATATCATATACCAAATACCAAAGCTCTAGGCCTTGTACTTTCAGACAAGATTTTTTAATTTTGCATTTTCGAAACTCCTTTTCTGGCCCTGTGACCTACTTATGCAACAGACCGGAACCATTTTATAAACTTTGGCAGGGGACCACCCAAGGATCATTCCTGTAAAGTTTGGTTGCTGTGCAGTCATTTGTTTCTGAGGAGATGTTGTTTAAAGAAATTGCTGACGACGCACGACGACGGACGGTGGGGGATCACAATAGCTCACCTAGATGTAAAAACATCTTAATCTCCAGACTTCATTGCCATTTTCAAGGCATCAAGAAGGGATCTCACAACTTTCAAATATTTTTAAATGTTATTGTAACAAATCATTTTAATTCTTCTTTAATAAAAACTAGAAATGTGGCCATAGGACACAGGTGCCCCCACCGCGCCACTGTTCTGTCAATCTTATGACTCTAGGTCAAATATTTTTTGAAAACTAAAAATCTTTTTACTAAGTAAAGGGCCAGAACTTTACAAATACTGAATAAATCCCCAAGCAAACCCCAAGTTGAAAATTGCAAATTTATACTACTGTAATTCAAGGGCAATAACTCTAACAAAACTGAAAAAAATCCACATGCAAAGTCCCAGGTTCATAGCTTCACAGTGAGGTGAATCATTATTCCTGTAATTTAGTGATGTTGATCATTATTCCTGTAAAGTTGGTCGATTCTAACTCAAGCACTCAAGGATCAAATAACAACATAATGAAACAGTTTTTACTAAGTCAAGGGAAATAACTCTACAAATACTGGATAAATCCACAAGCGAAACCCCAGGAACAAACTAAATATGCTGAGCAACTTTCCAATAAGGTTTAATGACTCTATGTCAAATCCTTTTTGAGTTACATGCGACACATGTTGAAAATTGCAAACATTTTCTAAGTCAAGGGCAATAACTCTAAAAATACTAAATAAATCCAGACGAAAATACCCAGGTGCACAACTACGCATGCTGATCAACATTCCTGTAAAGTATCATGACTCTAGGTCAAATACTTTTTGAGTTACATGCGACACAAGTTGAAAATTGCAAAATTTTACTAAGTCGAGGGCAATAACTCTAAAAATACTAAAAATATCCAGACGAAAATAGCCAGGTGCACAACTACACATACTGATCAACATTCCTGTAAAGTTTCATGACTCTAGGTCAAATACTTTTTGAGTTACATCGATTCTAGTAACTGTTGAAAATTACAAAATTTTACTAAGTCAAGGGCAATAACTCTAAAAATACTAAAAATATCCAGACGAAAATACCCAGGTGCACAACTTCACATGCTGATCAACATTCCCATAAAGTTTCGTTGAATTCTAGCCATTAGTTGCAGAGAACTACTCCGGAAACGAAATTCGGACGGACGGATGGACGGACGGAAGGACGGACGGACGGACAACGCCATAACTATATCCCCCTCCCGATTCCATCGGCGGGGGATAACAACTATGAAAGAGGACTCCTGTAGTGTTGTTTATGTGCTTTGATTTCAAATATATCATTTAAAGAGAAGCAAAATTACACATTAGGAACAACAGATAAATAGTGATCCCAATTCCTGTTTATGCTCACCAGAGCACAACTAATTGCTCATAGTGAGCATAAAAGGGAATTATATTGTAAGAGGGCTTGGTATAATGATCATCTCCTGTATAAAGATTAAACGACAATAATCAACACAAATATAGTTTATTCCTTTTCCCTATATATCTAATACTATCCCTGATCCCGGGCGTCCCAGATCCCTGATCCCGTGATTTCCCCCCATCCTAAATACCGGAAAGAAAAAAATGACCGGAAAAAAAGAAAAAGAAAAAAATGCACAGAACCAGATATACACTTATGTTTTATTTATCAAACGAAAGCTTACTACAGAGAAAAAAAGTGAAATCGCTTAATCAAAGTCAGTGTAAATATTATTCATGAAAACAAACATTTTAATCATCATTATATAAATCATCATTATATCTTTGCGCTCAAAGCAATACTTGCTGCTTTTTAAAACTGGCGTGAAAATTGAAGGTTTTTTGACGTAAGGTTCAACTTGATTGGCTAAATAATTTTGGATTCCAGTCAAGATAGATTAATTTAGTAGAAAGCTGGAAGCCAAGCTTCGATTACATTTTTGGATAGATTCGGAGTTTTAGGTTGTTTCTCGTAAAATCCTAACGTAATACCGGCTCGCCGTGGCGAGCCGGCATAAACTTATTAATAAATTATTGACAAAGAATTTGGTTCAACATTCAACATTGGAGGATTTGAGCACACTATACCTTGTTGAGAGGCGGACATATGAACCATTATGTCAACACCTCCAGATTCTTGTTTAGAATTTCATAGTTTATAAACTTTCAATTGACAATGTAATACATTCCTAGAAGAAAATCTATGATTTACTGGTGAAATCATTGGTGAATTATAGGCTAAACATTCTTGTCTGTCATTTTCAAAAATGTGTGAGTTCATTTACGTGATCATTTTGGTTCAGTTTTCATTGGCTGTTAGTCGTGGCGTATAAATGTGTAATTCTTTATTTGATGTTATGTAGTACATTTTGTTAAGTTGATTGTACATTTGATATTTTATGTTGCAATGATATGTGCTTTGAAGGTAAATTATAGAACCAATTTTATTCTAGTACAGAGGATGATAAATCTGACAGAAATATGTTTAAGGAGGAACAGCATATACTTTCATCCTACTCCAAATTTGACTTCACAGACAAGAAGCAGAACCAACACATATGTGTAAAATATTGAAATAACAATGGGAGATAAAGAGGACTACATAAATGTATTGGTTCTTACAGACGAGTTTAACTCGGCTTTCGAAAGCATGAACAAAGTCAACCCTAGCTATAGTCCAATTGTTTAAAAAAAAGTTCAATATTTCATCGACAAAGAAGAAGTGCACACATGAAGTGATTATTTCTGATTTGGAGCAGTTTATTTTACTTTTATGAAAAGCCATCGATATCCTATTGTTTAAATTCAAATTGTACTACTAAAAAACTCTGGGAAATTATAGATTTTTAATTATTTAAATTAACTTAAAAATAAACCTTGTAATAGACATCATTATCATATTAATGTTACAATAATTTTTTATGTGTTTAAAATTCTTTTCTTTTTTGTAATTGATATAATTATCTTATCTGCTATGTTTTCTTAACAAACACACTAAAAGTGAACTTAAATAAATAAATATGTCTTAAAATCAACGCATGAATATCCATTTTCAAAGATATCTATGTTTTGAGCACCATTTTCTAGATTTTTTAACAAACCTTGACCGTTGTAATTTGAATGTACGAACAACGGCGCTCATGGCATTACAAGGCTTCCGGTCAAAAATAACTTTAAGCTCTATAGTCATAGGGTAGGGTCATTATCATTTAAGAAACAAATAGTATAATATACATGTTATATGGTAGATGTATCTAAATGAATGTATTTTACAAGCTTGTTCGTTATCAGAGATAACCCGTACGATTTAATTAATAAAGCAGTTATATCTGGTAGCCTAAAATTAGAGAACAAGATTTAATGACAGATAGCATTTTTATAAAGTTTACAGGTCCATGATTTGGAAAAGTTCCCAATGCCCAATGGGAAGATGTATACCTATCTTTCGTCTTAGTAACATGAGAAATATACAAGTATATAAATCAAACGTATTCCAATGCTTTATCAGTCAAAGCCTTCATCTATGATACAGAGTAATTACTTGACCAATACTGTTTCAAAAAGTCCCCAATTGTAATTATAAATAAATTGGAAGAAGGACCTACAAATTTACTTTCGGACAATTAATCGGATATTCGGCAGGTGTGATAATTGGCATTTAACAATTAACAGTTAGCATTAAGCAGTCGCCAGCAAGCATTAAGCACTTGACAGAAAGCAGTGGACAGTAAGCAGCCGACAGTAGGCAGTTGACAATAAACAGTAGGCTATCGTTTATAAAAAATCCGTAGGTTATAGTTTTATTTATGAAAAAAGTTATATTTTTCTTATTTTAAACTTGATATTAACTAACTTTTTCTTGTTTTAAAAAGACATGATTGCTTTTTCGTTTAATTGTCCATTTTTATCGACAAGACGGTCCTTATCATCGGATATATACATGCCTCTGCATGTATATATTTTTTTCTCTCGTCTGGTATGTTCTTACTTTTAATTCATTGAAGGAAAACCATATAGTTCGCCAAAAATGAGACTCGTCATTCGTTCTCACCCGTTCTCCATTATATAAAAATAATATGTCTGTTGTTCATTTGTGTGTATATTATGTATACTTTTGGGGAAAATATGTTAAAGCTTTACTACGCTTATCTTTGAGTCAAATATCTAAATAACAGAAATATATTGAAATCCATAAAATTGTTAATGAATATGTCTTATTTGTAGAAAAAGAACGTATAAATTATGTATGGGTGGCTGCGTTCGCTATTACAGGTCATTTAAAACTAATTAAAACTGATAAAATAGGCAAGTGATGTTAACGTTGCATTGGCCAAAATAGGGGAAACACACACACACACACACGCACACGCACACGCACGCACGCACGCACGCACGCACACACACACACACACACACACACAATAACAACTATAACTGGTATAAAAAGATGAATTAATTTTATTTATAACATTTTCAGCATGTACTATATATAAAAGCTAACATTGAATTACAAATATTTTCACTAACTGTGAAGTATACAAATGCAGCACAGTTGCACACTGCGTACAAACATATGAATTATGTACGTCTTATTAAATAAAAGCAATGTCAAATTCGAAAATGTCATTTAAGAAACGCGAGCTTAACTGTTAGAAAAAATCATGCAAATTTACTCTTAGACATACTTTCTTTTTTTAAATGTTGACAAGTGTCAAAACAAGCTGTCACACCAATTGTTAATCATCGGTATGACAAGCGATCATTAGCGTATTTTCTTAGCACTTTCTATCTGCTTGAGACGATCGTTTGCGTATTTCAAGCTCTGTTTAAGTGCAAGAAGCAGTGGGATGTTATTTTCTGGAGTCAGTGTGTAATCCACTTCATAATTCACAACAGGATGAATCGACGCTTGATCGATATGAAATATCTCGCTTGCAGTTCGTACAGCTTTTTCTATTTTTTTGCTCCGAAACATGTTTTTGATGTTCTCTCGGACTTGGTCACACAGGCGGTCAGCCTGTGTAAGAATAAGTGTCCTCGGTATATCTGTAGTTAGAAAAAGACATATACATAAAATTGGTAGTATAACCAATCAATGTAGATTAGTAAATTGCGATTATTAGATATCACCAATCTATTACATGAAAGTGTCTCCAAATTAATCAATCATGTAGTGAAATAGACAAAATAAATGGCCCTTTTTTACTTAAAAATGTATTATTTCTATCTCTCAAAAGTTTTTCTTTATTTTTGTTATCCAGTTATAGTTTCAAAAAAAAATGTTACTCGTTGGTCTTTTACCTGAGCCATAAGTTTGCTTCTAATGCTTTATTGCAATTAGTTTAATTATAGTGACTAAGTTTTTTGTATGGAAGTCAAAATACTAACATTGCTTATATTTTGCTTCCAATATGACACATGATATCACATCAGGTCAGAATTTAATATGCTCCATAACCATAATTTTACTGTTATAAAACTCATGTTAGCCCGTTGTAAAGAATGAAAAAAATATTCTTCTCTTTGGCATATTGTGTCTCTTATACCGTACATGTGAGTGAGAAAATAAAACATTGTTTTCATGAATGGTAAAATGTAATAAGCATATGAATTATAGGTCTTATAAGGGTCATCGCTTCAAAAAAATATTTCTTACGATTTTTGATTTAAATCCGTATTTGTGCAGTTTCAGAAGAAGTTAATTAGTTTAAGAGTTACAACAAAATTCATTGCAAGCAATTCAAATTAGAGAAACTGGAACGTTAGCCAATAATTTTTTAACTTAAAATGTTCCGTGATTCAAACAAATAAACATATGATTATTACTCTCGATCTCTTAGATCGAAATATGTTTTGACTCACCTTCTAGCCGAAGATTGTCTTGTAATTGACCTATTTTTCTGATAAAATCGTATGGTATGCCATAATATATATCTTTAGCGCTGATAACAAAAATTACACAGGAGATCACATCCATCGGTTCAGGTTCTTTTCTAAAGCTTTTGTTGTCGGTTGTTATTTTTGAAGCAGGATTGAACTGAAATTTAAGTAAAGTTGTTAATGAAAATTAAATTAGTACTTTTTAAAAATCAGTGTTTAATTGCAGCAAAATATACAAATTAATGACGATTTTTTAAATTCATTACCCTGATAAATGCCTAGATGCCTTTTTGTTAAAATTTTGATTTTGAGGATCTAGGCAAAAATACACTTTAGATGAGTAAAAAAGAAGGCGGAGGTGTAAATTAGATTTTCGATTAAAATTGATGTATTTTAAGCTCGATTATGAAACAAGTTCTTGCAACTTATATTTATCACTTTCGAGTCAGCTTCCTGGAACCAACCAGTACTGGTGTCATATGAAGAAACATGGTCGTGACCAGAGTAGGGCTCGAACCCATGATCTCTGGGTTGAGAGGCAATCGCTCCACCTTAAATGACTTTTCTGTCTTGTAAATGATTTTCTTGTATAGGTTTGAAAAATATACTTAGCATATGAAAAAAAAACCCCAACAAAATCAACACAGTAAAGGTCATATGGCGACTTTCCACATTTTATGATACTGTTTTAATGCAAGACGATAAAAGCGAATCAACGTACTATTTCCACATTCCTTCAAGCAGATAAATGCTCTTAAAATTGATTACTTAAAATAATTTAAAATGTTAAAATTAAGTAAACCGTGTAGTTATTCGCTATATGTCCCTTCACTAGGTATATGAAGTCATCAACATGAAATCCAATACCGTCACTTGGCTCGATTCCCATCGTGTCTCGAAACACGAAATTTTCCAAAAGATTTTCTGGAAGGTACCCACTGTACTGAAAACAGAATAATTGTACATATATTAAAGCAAATATTAAACGTACACTCAATGCTAAAACGACATGATAAAAGATATTTATACACTCGAAGTACTCTACTTTATTACTTGCAAACATGTATCATAAAAATTAAAATTAAACAAATGTGCGTTTAATTAATACGAAAACTATTTAACTGCATGATAATTTTTCAAGACTTTTATGTCCCGTACCCTAAGGTAAGAACCTCCAAATGCATTATCACCGCTTTGAACTGTATTCAAATAAGCTGGAATAACTGTAAGCTGCATTGATACTGAAGGGCGTGGGATCAAACCCAAGAAGGGACATTTTTAAAAAAAAAATTAACATTATGTATGAATCTGTAAGGTCCCTTTTGAAAAGAAAGAAGTGTTTGATTTTTATAATATAATCATTGTAGTATTTATTGGCTAATTAATGCCAAATTTAATAACATATATGGTATCTGGTATTTTTAAGTATTATAAAATAAAAACTTCATGGTAAAAGTATTTTATATTTTTCAAGATAAATTCAGGTAAACAGCCTATCATTGTAATAATTTTATAGATATTTTAAATGAGACTTTTTTGTACGGGAACTGGTCGAAAATTGTTTAAAGTGCGGGGGATGTTAGGGTAAAATTTTTTATAATTTTAAATTTAGACTGTTTAATGTGTAGAAACAATCATTTTGCTATTTTTGTTTCTGAATGTTATTTTTTTGTTACTTAACAATGAGCAATTGGATAACATTTTACATTATGATAATTTTTTAGATTATGAAGTTTCCTTATTTCTGAAAAAGAGCCCTACATTGAGCAAAGTTTTAGTTCAGATAAATGTCCATAACTCATAAACCATATGGTTAACTTTGTTTAAATTTTGCATACAGGTGTCCCCTAAAGTATACAACTATGTTGTCAATTTTACAGTTCCTTTTAATGCCCATTAGGAGTGTCTTACCTTAACAGTATAGCTTGATCCAGAACCTCCTGTTTTAGCCCTTGTTGATTTTTCTCCATCACAAATAGTAAATATGGCACTTATAAATGATGATTTTCCAGCTCCAACCGGTCCCGACAAAAGAATGTTTACTAAACTTTTTGGTTTTATCTTTTTGATGTCTTCAATAAGAGCCTGTTCAACCTGCATTATATAAAATCATATTTTGCTTATTTTAGACACGAACAACAAAAAATAAACCCATTTCATCTGCATAAAGATAATTTTACAATTTTACATTATGCGTTTCATGTTTATTTTTTAGATTCTGAATATGCTCTTACTGCTCAATTTGTCAAAACAGGAACACCAGAAAACGCACCTTAGTACTTGCACCTCAGAGAAAAAACAATTCTTACAAGATATCATAAAACACTCACGCACATTCATTGTAAGAAATTTAGTATCCGAAAAATTAAGTTTACCTGTGAGTTCCAGTTTGATGGCTCTCTCCATGGTTTGTCTGTCAAAGGGTATTCATAAGTTACTGATTGTTCTAAAGTTAAGAGAAAAAGGTTTATATCGAGTTTAATTACAACACACACATATAAACCGTTTGTAAACTGTTTGTCTTTCGGGCAGTACTGAATAAAAGTTAGATTTGAATTGGCTGTTTTAAATTCACAAATTGAAAACACGAAATTTCATTGGCCCTTTTAAAATAAGCAAAAACTATAAAGGCTTTTTCTGTAACGTATACAGGCCTAAATGTTTAGTTAATCGAATACTTTCTAGAATTTAAAATACAATGTATGTGAATCGTGATTGCTTCCTACATTCAAAAAGTTTACAACAATTTACAGAACTTTTAAAATTGTATTAACTTTCCAGTGATAACACTATTCAAAATAAAATAAATACTGAGTTAAAGTGAACTTTTATGAGTTTTGCGTGTTGATATACGCATGAAAATACCGAAAGGTGTCAAAATTGATATAAAGAAAAAATACTAACTTTTCTTGTACCCTCAGCATTCATGATATTAAATAATGATTGATGTTTTCCTTTGATATAAATATGTGTATGTTAATAAGGCATATATGAGTGTGTAAATTAAAATGTTTGTGTAAAAATCTTGAGAAAGTGTGATCCCTCTAACATAAATCACAATAAAATTACATGAAAATTGTAGACTCGGTTTGATTGAGGATACATTTGCATTGTTTCATTATCTTATGCTATAACAAAACTCCAAAATAAAGTATGCAAATAAATGTAGTTTTATCTCGTCCGAGTACCTTTTGTAAAGGAACTTCTTTTTTTAAAATGCTCTTTCAGTACGATAACCCCAACTTTTGTTTTTACTGTGTGTGTTTCATTGGATTTTCCTTTTAAGTTGGTCACGATTTTTAATTTTTAGCCGGAAATGTTAAATTGGCAACTTATTCAAAAGATCGCTTATTGATAAATACTTGAATGAAATGCTGACAACCTATGTCAAAAATGTCAATTTTTTGTCATGAAAGTTATGTATTGTTAAAATTTTGTTACTCTCAAAATTTTTTCTGTTGTTTTTTATACTAATGCATTTTTAATGATTATCAACAACTGAATTATCAATAATTTAACTAGTGAAATATTTGCCACATATATGCCACTTTTGCTTTTAGGTCTAGTTTGAAAAAGAAAAGAAAAGAAAAACAAAACAAAATACTCACTTGATTCTGATGTACCCATTTTTTGTTCTTACTCGATTCGAAGCGCAGGAGTTTGTAACGATCAGGCAACCATTGCTTAAATATCAATCCGATTTACGACAGTTAGATTCAATACAATTATTCAATTGTCTATCTTTGGTAAGTGTAAACATGCTTTAAACATGGAACAGCATTACTGAATTGTAAATTTATTTGATCTGTGCGGTGTTGACATTCGGGTAAACGTCTATATACACCCAATGTTAAATTTCATAACAAAAAAGATTTCAATGAAATAGTCGAGCTTTTATTGGTAATGTTGATCAATTCATACCATATATGGCAATAGCAAATGTGTATGCCCAAATATGGAATTAAAATAATATGAGATAAGGAAAGTTTGATACAATATTCGTCATTCGTGTGTCGGAACTAAAGGGTATTAGGGCTTTAACACAAGGGTAAGATTTGATAGATTTACTTTTTTTTTGTTGGAAGTATTTCAATATAGTTAACTTTGTTTTTATATATTTTCTGGCAATATGGTCCTATTTAAACGGTTGTTTATATATATATTGCAAAAATATCGTTTACATACGTTCATATAACCTGTCAAGAATATTATATTTATAACGAATTAATAATAATCCATCTAACTTCGTTAGATAAAAATGAAATTACTTCATAAATCGACTGCAGCCGTGTGTATAAATAATTTAATTGTCACGATAATCCAATGAAAAAAGGCGTTACAAAGTGCTTCCTCCATAATTAAAAAAAATCAATGAAGTTGAAAAATGCATTGACACTAAAATAAATAAAATAAAAAAATACACCAGCAACAACAACAACAAAATAAAAAATAATCACTTGAAAAATAAATTATTATTATTATAATTATGGTTTATTCATTCTGAAATATTATCTTATAATTTGTGCAAAAGACCCTCTAATTTCATTCTGCTATAATTGCAAATTTCAACAACAGAACATTTCATTCACCCGGCAGCATGTTTTATTGCATTAACAAGTTTTTAAATATCGTGTATCATTGTTTCTTTTAACTTTTACAATCGCTTCTTATTCTAACCATAGCTATTCACTAAGAAAATGATATGGATATACGGAAGTGTACAGAATTCCGTATATCATTAATATACGGGTAAGAATACGGGAAACTTGAAATATGGAGATGTACGGGACCGTATATTATGTCAGTCCGTATATGACTAATATACGGTGATCCGTACACTCGTAATATAAGGGAACTTTGATATACGAAGTCCGTACTTTAATGATGTACGGAATTTTTATAACAAGTCCGTATATTACTAAAATACGAAATTCGTGCAAATACGGATTCTGTCTAAAGAAATAGCGAATAAAGATTTACTTCTGAATCGCCTATTTCCTGTAAGAGGAAAGAAATAGTCTGATCATATATTTGTCAGACATATGACAAAATAACATAAAACAGGAAAGCTTTAACACAATGTGATATTTTCTTGGGGTATTAACACGTCAATTGCATACTAATAATATCGTCAGTGCACAGAACGTGTAAGACATCCATCTGTAGCATGCAGACAAAGAACGACAACGTATATTGAAATATATTCTTTTGTATACAACGCAACGCGGTATTCTAGCTAAAAATTGGTTTGCTCTTTAGCATACAGCCGCAGATAAATAGCGAATACTTTACAATTGCAATTGACGATAAGATAGTATTTTTTGTATTCTGCATTTATGGTGAATCATGTTATTTTGTAATTTCTTTATCATTATCATTATAATATTTTAAAATGATCAGCCAAACATGAGAAAATGATAAAGTTAAAATTGTGATGCTCAAAACATGAATTAATTATATTAAAATCGTGAATCTGTAAAGTTGAAGTCGTGAAAGGTACAATTGTTAAATCACGAAGATAAAATCGGGATTGTCCACACAGTATTTGAATTTTACGTTTATATATATCCTATAAATAATGTAACATATGTACTTGCATGTGTAAAAAACAACAACAATGATATCTCATTCATTCATTCATTCATTCATTCATTCATTCATTCATTCATTCATTCATTCATTCATTCATTCATTCATTTATTCATTCATTCATTCATTCATTCATACATGCATTCATTCATCCATGCATTCATCCATTCATTCATTCATTCACATTCATTCATTCATTGATTGATTGATTGATTGATTGATTGATTGATTCATTCAATCATTCATTCATTCAATCAATCAATCATTTATTCATCACTCATTTATTCTTATATTTATTTTTATTTATTTATTTATTAATCATTTATTTATTTCAGGAAACATAAAAGTTTGCATTTTGTACACAAGTTTGGAATAGAAATCTTATAAGTTCCGAATTCCCCAATTTTGATTCTTTTCGCGCGGTCTCTTTTCTGACATAATATTGTGTAACAGCCACGTGCGGCATTGCGATAATCGAAGCCAGTACTGATTAAGCCGGATATTGATCATAAACGCAGCAGGGTTTTACGAGTGTCGGTCTGTTTACGTAAGTTAGCGCAATTGATGTTGAATGTCTTAACGGTAATTTTCACTGTTAATTTCTAATATAATTCATGTAAGAAATAAGGGAATTAAATTGGGATCTCATAACCGAGTTTCTATGTGATTTTGTTTCCAGATATTATAAAGATTCTATCCTGACATATTAAAGTGAAACAGACATAGCTGTTGTATTCTTTCCAATGTTTATGCAGCGTCGTGTTGTTGTTATCCTTTTATATCTGATTTAAACAAGACACAATTATAGAAAATACATGGTTGATGTCGGGATGGAGAAGGTTTATCCGGTGAGCGAGAAAGTGTATCTTGGCGAGCTTTAGCGAGCCAAGATTCACTTTCGCAGCGAACCGGATAAACCTTCTCCATCCCGACATCAACCATGTATTTGATTTATCCTGCTTTTATCATGTTTTTAGAATAATAAAATGGTTTCATTCTTCTTTTTCCCCGATAAAATAGCATCTATATGCAGCTTTGTTTTGCTGCTAAATATGTGACGTCATTATATGACGTAATGACTGGAGATAGATAAGTTTATCTGGCAAGGCTTTATCCAGCTGATGATACAGACAGTAGCAGGATAAATAGAGAATACATGGTTGATGTCGGGATGGAGAAGGTTTATCCGGTGAGCGAGAAAGTGTATCTTGGCGAGCTTTAGCGAGCCAAGATTCACTTTCGCAGCGAACCGGATAAACCTTCTCCATCCCGACATCAACCATGTATTTGATTTATCCTGCTTTTAATCATGTTTTTAGAATAATTAAATGGTTTCATTCTTACTTTTCCCCGATAAAATAGCATCTATATGTATTTTTGTTTTGCTGCTAACCATGTGACGTCATCATATGACGTAATGACTGGAGATAGATAAGTTTATCCGGCAGGCCTTTATCCAGCTGATGAAATAGACAGTAGCAGGATAAAAGTTTATCTTAAAGTAAATTGTGAAGTACCCTGCCGCCAGGTCCATCATCTCCAAACATTTGATGATTGTTGATATTATGTACGTATATATATATGTTGATGTCATACACTGTTGGTTATTTTGTATGTTTGTGTCCTCATTTGCTTTAAAGCCTATTTGAATGAAATAAAGTATCTACTGCATAATAGAAACTGGGAAATATTATGAATAAAGTCCCAAACAGAACAGTTATTCCATTAGAGCAGATAATGAATAAAAAGTTTTTTTTATATAAGTACTGAGCTTTCAACACACATACATTAATTTAATTACAGTTGTCAAACTAAAATATATGATAAATTTTACTATTAATTATCAATCCTTTATAAAAGCAATTTAATATTTTAGAATTTTGATAATTCGACTAAAAAAATAAAAATAAAAAGTACATTCTCTTGAGAAGTTATCTTTTATTTTTATTTTCATGTTTTACCCGCTTATTATTGTTGTTACAAAAAATTGTGTAATTTATGAATATTTCTTAGCGCTTCTAAAACGTCTTTTTTTTTATTATCATCATCGTCATCATCATCATTATTTTTCGATTACACAATAATTTATGTACATATTTTAACATCCTTGATTACTGTGAATCTCCTATTAACACCTGACTATTTCTTTTTTGCCAGGCCAGTTTTTGGCAAATTCAACCCATATTTTCATGCGCTAAAGAAAAATGCAACTCTCTTAAATTTGCGTTCGTTTATTACAAATATCAAAGAAGATATGTTTCGTTTTTCCATCTGAACTTTTATTGTTGTAAAAATGCATCAAAGGTTTGCAATTGCCATGGTATATTTGTTTTGCCATGGATTTTCGACATTTTGCTATCACAATCATAGTTTGCCATGACAAATAATTTATTGACATTATTCTAACACATTATTAAGGTGTCATTGTTGTATGTATTAAATTTAGAATTCAAAAAATGCTTAAACGTATAGAAATTAGTCTAACACATTATTAAGGTATCATTGTTGTATGTATTAAATTAAGAAGTCGAAGTTTTGTTATTTTGCAACGGCAATTTTACCATGACATTTCCGTGGCAAACGTTTTCTATAGAAGAAAAACATCATCATCATCACCACCATCTTATCATAATACTTGTCTTATTTGTCACCATCTTTACCATCAATTTTAATCACCAGTAATTGTTCGAAATAATGATTGATAAGTAATCAATCAGTTGCGGAAACATTAGTTATTACTGTTTTGTTTTCTCTAGAAAAGCCGAAAAGTTGGAGTCAGCGCAAGTTTTCAACGTTAACATTTTTCTTAATAATTAACATGGTACTCAAAACATTTATAAGCACATTTCTTGGTGTAATTAATAATGAATCATTCTTTATATTTTTCAAATTTGTTGATATAGTATAAGTGTTAGCAAAATAACAAAGTGTTCGCAAAATAACATAATAGTTATTCTGGGTTAATTAAAATTTATTATTTTCCAATTTTGTGTTCAAATATAATGTCGCTTTCAAAAAAGACATTTTAGATCAATATGAATCGGAGCATGTGTCGAAAACAAAAAGATGTCGTGATCTCAAAAAACCCTTGTGTCATGTTAATGAAAATAAATACTTATGTACATGTAAAAGCATTAAATGCCATCTTCATTTCCGAATAAAAGAGTAGTTTTACTAGATGACACCATAATTATCAATATTGATTATTTGAACTCAATCTTTCAAACAGACATTAAAATATAGGCATACTTCGCAGTGACCACTTTTACTAGTTCCTTTTAAAGAGGTCGGCTTAGAGACAATTATCGATTGGTAACCTTCTTGGTCAAAACCCTCAGGTATTTGGTACCATAACTAAAGAAAATAACATCAAATTCATAAATAAAAAGTTAAAAAATGCATCATCATTAAAAAAAAACAAAAATAAAAACCTTCGATAGTCCAGGATAGGAAACGTACTTTTTAAATATTACCTTTGAACATTTTTGATAGTGGAAGGGAACACATTTCGATACTTATTAGAGTTTATTGTCAATGAAAAGTCTATCACAATCAAGACTGCTTCTTTATCTTAATTTCTGGCTTAAATATTGTTTTTAAATTAAGTCACACCTTTTTCTTACATCAGTGTTAAGGTACCTTTCATTTCCTATTTAAATGTTAAAATAAAATGTCATTGAAACAACAGTTTTTTATTTCCATTTTTGTCTTTGTTATATTTTACGAAACTTGATTACTTTTTTGCATGCCTAACACTCATTGTATGCCTTTAAATACTGACTTACGTCAAAGTTTTTAAATAAAAAATAATAAAAAGATTTAAAAATATAGGAATGTATAAAGTGTTGTTTTTTCAAGGGCTCAAACTTGCATTCACGAGATTGCAATACCATTATTACCGCTTGACTGTCCTTTTGCGTTTCCTCCGACCTTTTTAAAATATGTAAAGCAGTTGGGCGAACGGAATTTTAGGTGCATACTATATACGCCGATTATTGCATGAAAGTAAAATTAACTATCCATACTTTCTTCAAAATGTAATAAAAGCTACTCGGATGAAAATTTGACCATAATTAGGCGGTGTGGAGACTACAAAAGTTAAATTTCCCGGATTCCTAAGGTAATAATCAGTCCTGTCCATGGGTAACTTGCTTCATGAAGGCCAATAAATGAAAAAACAAATATTTTATGGAAAATTAATAAGCTCAGAGCTTATATATTTGACATGTAGGATCGCATTGTAGACCTCCAACATGCACTCTCGGGAAAACTTTGTAAATTAGGATGAAACAACTTATCGACAAGTTTTATGAAAGGTTAACGGTATGCTACCATAAGAAAACAATCGACCATTGTGCTTTTTATGCTGAATGCTATTATATAAATAACACATGGGTTTGTGGGTAACCGTAAAAATATCATCCCGAGGAAAATACAGTATTTATACGAGGGATGATATTTTTACTGTTACCCACAACCATGTGTTATTTATTTTAATACCCCGAACAAATACTGTGATGATCTGAATTTGTAAACTAAATCTAACTGTAACAAAAATAAACCAAGAGTAGCAATAAGGTGCATCAAATGTCAGCCATATTGTTTTGTTGAAAATTTTAGGATAAAAATTAAAACTTTCAACTGAAGTATTCTCAGGTACATTTGAAAGGCATTAATCCTTTACCTATAAAGAAGCTGTTACATTACCTAAAAAGAAAAAGAAATTTAAAATAAAAACAAAAGCCTTACCTGAAACAGTTTGCAGCACATGTAGCTTGTATGTCAAAATAAAGTTCCTTCCAATGATAAATATGTGATATGATGAATAAAAACTATTAAAGTAACATCTATTTTAGTGACACTGAATCTCCATTACCTGAAAAAATTATTTATCAAGTGAAAATTTATATTCCAATAAGGCCAGTAAATACAGAATTATCTAAGTCCAACGTTTACATAGCATGTATACAAAAGTAGTGCAAGGTTAAGGATGGTGTACTATTATGGACATGGTGTGTGTACTATTATGGACATGGTTTACTGATGAAAAAATTTACTGCAATAATCCTTAAGATAAAAAGGATAATATTCCTAATTGTAATTTGCCATTAAAATGAATTAAAACATGACCTTCTTGCACAATTAATTAATTCAGAAAATGACATTATTATAGTATAAATTGCATTCAAAAGCTGTTGTAATATGATTTTAATATTAAAAAGATATTATGCATAATGTTATTTATATAATTTTTAAATACGATTTTTAAATATAAAAACATACAGTTCATGGTATAAAACAAATTGGAAGAGAAATTAAGTATACCATTATAAATCTATGAAAGTTAAGGTACCTTCATTATAGTCTTTGATCAAAGAATCGACTTCATATGAAGCGTCTTCGCCTTCATATAGCACCTCATATACTGCGTCAGGATTTCCGACTTTTCCAGAAGATACAGAAAGCACAGTGCCTTTGTACCAACTTAGCGAGCCATCTGATTCTGTCCACTAGTGGTTTATTCTCCTTCCAAGGAATTTTAATTTTCTCAAACGTGTTGATCTGCAAATTTGTATAAAAAATTATGAAATATCCCTTTCAATTACATGATGAAGGCAATTAAAATATGAAATAAATATTACTAATCTGTGTGCGACTTAAATGAAGTTGCAAGTTTCATTTGCTCATTTATTTGGACATTATGCAAAAGTAATCTTTAAAAATAGTAAATCAAAGTTAATTTGAGAACACCTTACAGGTGTTTATTTTGTTTGTTTGTTTGTTTGTTTTGGGTTTTAACGTCACATCGACACATATAGGTCATATCGCGACGTTCCAGCTTTACTGGTGGAGGAAGACCTCAGGTGCCCTTCCGTGCATTATTTCAGGCACGAACGGGCCCCTGAGTAGAACCACCGACGTTCCGTAAGCTAGCTGGATAGCTTCCTCACATGAAATAATCCAAAGTCCCTGTCGGGATTCGAACCTACAGCGGTGAGGGGCAAGTGATTTGAAGTCAACGACCTTAACCACTCGGCCACGGACGCCCCTACAGGTGTTTATAGTCGTCTATAAAGGCAATAATATAAGTTTATAACCATCATGATAGGAAAGGATTGCATGTACTGCACAATATCTTGTAAACATTTGTGTTACAGTACATAGTGAAAAAGTACATGAACATAAATTAACATAACAGCTACATTCAAAAATTATAAAATTCAATTAAGGGTATATTGAAAATTATAAACATTATTTAAAATACTTATTTATACATGTAATCAGTGCAATGTAAACAATAATACTGTTATATACCAACTGTACTAAAAAAACACATTTTAATTGTACCTTTCCATGTTTTAAGAAGAAAAAAATACCTGTTAATTAAGACAACCTGACTTTAAACAACACTTTTTATGTTTTCTCCATAGTGGTATTTCCTTAACAAATTTACATCTCTTAAAAGAGTACAAATTGGTGAGATTTCCTATTTAACAAAATTCTTTAAAAATCTTAACTATACATAAAATAAATTAACTTTTACTTGATTCTCTTGGTATTAAAGGCGTTGCAATGTAAATATCTGTGTCTGTCTTAATCTGAGTATGTGAGTCTTTTTGGTCCAATTTGTCACCTTCACTTCTCTTAGAGTCCTTTTTCTCTGATCTCTTGCATCATGCATACATCATGTACCACAAAACTGTAAAATATAAAAATGAAGGATAAGACAAACGATACAGGTTACAATAAATATATATTTATTATTATACATTGTAGTTTATTACATATGATTATAATTATATATGTAAGCACATGTAAATATGCCGAAAGAAACTAAAACATTACTACTATAAGAAATGAGTAGTTCATTTATTGGGATCATACCCATGGTAATTCAGGTTTTCATATTCCAGATAGAGTACCATGTCTTGGAACTGCTAATTCAGGTAGCATGTGTGTGAAATAGAAAGCCTTTAATTTGGGAATCATAACTTTTCTCCATAATTCTGTATACTGAATAAACATATCATGTGGATTTACTCTTCGAATTATTAGATCACACCATTTGTAATTCATATTATTCATCTGACCTTGTATTTGATAAAAATATTTATGATTTTTTTTCAGTTGAATAATGCCATTCTGTACTGACAAACAAAAGGCTTTATCATTTTCTGCTGTTTCTTTGATCATTGCTTTTTTGTTCTGTAATAAAGTTTTAATTTCAATGAGACCTTCAGGACCCAACCACTACACTATCGCTGGAGGCTGCTAAAAAGGATTCTGTTTGTCAACAATTAGACCTGGAATATCAATTTTGTATTTAAGATTTTCTTCTTTTTCTTTCAAACTAATGTATTCAATTCTTGCATTATCCTCTTCACTTAACCCTTTCAAAGTATACATGTTTCCTTTAAAGTTGGAATAGAGAAGCATTTTCACTAAATTGGGACCGTTATTATTTTGAGATCTTGACATCACTTCTCCAAATACAGAACTTGTGAGTCTTTTCTTTCTTTCAGCAAACCAGTTAATATTACTTGACTGACCACGTGTATGCTGTTCAATTAATTTATTATTGCATGCAGATATGGTTGATTTATAAAACATATCACATTCCTTTTTTAATTGAGATGGACTGATATCAGCTGTATCTTGCAGCACAGTTTCGCCATATTCTTTTTCTTGCTTTCTTACTGCTGCTTTCAACAGATGCTTTCATTTTCTTCAATTTCCTTTTGTTCCTGTTTATTTCACTACCTTTGGCACGTTTGGTACATCTGTAGCGTACAAACCTTTGTCTATAAGTGTTAATAAAAACTCTATCTGGGCGTTTACCTGTAAGCTGATTGTAAACTTATGGTAACCATGCTGGACCTAGCAAAGACCTTAGCGTTCCACCATACCATCTTACGTAAAATGAACCACGGAAGCATTTATTGAACATTTAACCCCCTTCAAATTTACATTTTATGCTCATCCAGGACTCAGCTAAATTACTGGTAAAGTTACCAATCAGTCGGTTTGCCTTTTCAGATAGACGATTCAGAAATATAAAATGTCTCTTAACAACTCTTCAATATTAATTTTTTTCTGTGATATTGTCTTACCGCCCTTTCTTAACATTTCAATTTCACTTTCAGAATAATTTTTTACAGCATCAGTCCAGTACTCGCATTGGCTTATTATAATATCTTCTTCATCATTATTGCTATTTTCCATTTTGTTATCATTTGATTGTGTTTTGTCTGTATCTTTTTCCTTATTATGGAACATAAATCATGTAAGCCAAGGACATGTCTCCCGGCATTTCGTATATCCTGTTTAAGTTTTTTAATTAATGTCATTTTATTGGTTTCAGAACTTTGCATTACAATAGCGCATCTTCTCCAGAACAAATTCTTCTAATGTTATTTCTCGTGAGTTGACATTTTCCTTTATAATGGGGCTTTTCAGATATTAAACATTCTAAATTGGATCTAAGGCATTTAGTGACATGTTAGCACATTCAATCTTTTCTACATATTGCCCCAAAACAGGTACATTATTAATAATATATGCATACTCGTAACTGTCTCCATCAGCTATTACATGCATGTATCTCACTCCATGTTGTTTTTCACAATTTAAAAAACCTTTTAAAATTATATCACTCTCCATTGCCTGGGAAGATTCAATCCAGTTTTTAAAGCACTCATGCTGTACTGGTTCTTCATTTACAGTTTCCGCACGGCTTCATATGTAACAAATTTTATTTCTGATACCTACATGCAGAAGTTTCTTTGTTCTAGCCCCGAAAATGACGGCAACTCCAGCCATGGCATTGTAGCCATGTTTGTGACTTCGCTTACTCTAGCCTCCATCAAATATGGCAGTTATTGCTGGAATATCTTGAAAATATTCGTCATTTTCCTCTGCCAATGCACGCTTTTCCTGACCTGCTTTCACAAGTTCTTCATCAAGAAGGGACTTCCACATACATGTATGTCCAATCTCATTCTCAATTGAAAAGTACTTTTTTCAGTAATGCCTGGAGATCCTATACTTCCAAAACACTCATAGAGCGCACAGCAACCTCCTCCTGTTACCATGCTACCCCAAACTGAACGAACATTGATATCAACCATATTTGTATAACCAAACTTATCACTATTTTCCAGTTCAAATGTCTTACCACATCCTTGGCATTTGCAGGTGACGATGGTATAAAAACCATTCCTTATTTCACTTTCCAGGACAATAACATTGTCATTTGAAAGGGATTTCATGTCAGCTTCAGTGCAAAGAGCGGCATGTGAAGTTATTTCTAAAATGTGATCTTTCAGTTTATGCATGTTAATGATTCTACTACCTTCTAAATTATCTTTCAATGATGTAATATACAGTCTTTCTTTTTCTTTAACGAGCAAACATTTGAATTTTCTAGCTTTTGAATAATTATTTTACTAAGTGTAAATTTAAAACCTTGTTTTTTTCTGCCTAATATAGAATGGGTCCACATGTTTAAGATTCCTAAATTTTCTTCTCAATTTTTCATCTTTTATGACAATTTTCCTTCTATATTTCAAACTATGAATTCCAGTGGCCTTCTTAAAAACTTGCCTTTTCCCTTTCTTGTTTCTTTTGTTACCCATCCTGATGGATTAAAACTTTCTGGTGCCAATACAATATTTCCTTAAATTTCACACAATTTATCAAAGTATTAAATATTTCCAAATTAATGAATACACAGACACAACAATAAATAAATTCCATAAATTATATTTAAAAATCAAATTCCATGAATTTTGAGCACATCAGTACACCATAGCGCGTTACGTGTATGTCCACTTTCATTCATGTCATTTCACGCTTCATGAGTTTGAAAAATATTTTTGTAAAACAATATAAATTTCGGGCTTACTTACCTTCAAACCCTAATTATAATATTACAGTTGCAGAATTATTCAAAAGAAATAAAATACAATTCATAAAATTGTTTTTACAGGGCATCCGAGAACCTGTTCTTTTTGTTTACATTTTGTTGAATGAAAACGAAAGTTACTTATTTGTAAATGCTTAATCATCGTACAACTTGGCCGATCGGTATATTAATTTATGGAACAAAGAAAGTGAAGAAAGTACCAGTGTATAAATAATACTTAATACATCTTATCTTACCGGTAATAAGTTAAAATAAGTTGAAAAGAAGATTTTCCGCCACAACGTGTCTACATTTCCGCCATGTTTGATTACTTGCTACCCATTCTAACAAACTATAGCTATCGTTACGCGTACGACATTGGGGTAACCAAACGAAATCCAAATCCGCCCAATTGTACGGAATTAAAAGAACGTACGCGATTGTTCAAAGTTCCATGATATAATACGTGTATTTGAAATAAGTTTGTTATATTGATATTTTTCAACAAAGACGAAAACAAAATAATAAAAGAAATGTCAATTTCCTTAATATGCTCCAAAATTACCCAATCTTTCAGGTGAGGTCTACTTCAGTGTATGAATATTTTTTTACTTCCTTCCGTTATGCGGTCAATAGAAAGCCGAAACATGTAAATAAATACAAGAAAGATATTACTATGTCAGGTATAAAGCGATCGAATTGAAATTTTGTGTATTTAGGTATGGTCTATGAATATTTTTGTTCATGGGAATATTAATCAGTTTTATTTTTTTTTAAAAAGCGAAGCATAAAAAGAATATCCTTTGGGGAAAAACGACGAACAAACAGACAAATTTGATAAAATGGCGGGTCAAAAATATATGCCGAAGCACGTGAAAAGTTTGGAATATGTTAAGGAGGTAATTTAACCGAAATTTATCATTCGGGTGCACTAATTGATATATTGACTAAATGTTTATGAAAACATTTGTATCTAATACTTAGTAATTAAACCGAATTTTGACATAGCAGTATGTGTGACATTTTCAGTTTCAAACTTGTGCAACACTGTCATATTTTGATTTTTGAATAAATAAGTTACTCTATTGATGACATATCCCTATATATTTACTAAAATTAAACATTTTTTACTCAATACTCTTCTTTATTTTGCAATTCAGCAACTGACATTTAATGCTGAGGAGTATCACATTCACAAGTTTGATGTACCATAACTGAACTGTCCTTACCTTGCAAGTTTTAAGTGTACAGTAGGCCTACTTGAGAATCTGTTTTTCTTTTATTCTTTAAGCAAGTGATGATATCTACAAGTCATAACATACAATAAGCTGTGTTTTATTTAGAAAACAAAACACTTACCCATTTATAAGGTTATGATCTGTGAAATCTGATCCTTCTGTATCAAGAATATTCTTCGCATGGTTTTTGACAAAGCGCATTTACAAAATAACGGTGATATTCTACAGATGTCTCTCCACCAACTCTACTGTAACGTTTCACTTGTTAAAATTGTTAAATAATCTTAAATAATCATTTGTTGCATGTTTTTATCGTCTGCGTATTCCAGTTTGACCCAAAATTATTCACATTACAATAGCTTCCGTTGAAAACGGATGTGTACTTTTTGACTATTCAACAAAAAGATATTTTATACGCGAAAAGAACTCTAGGGTGCAAAGAACTAAATTTTATGAGAGTCATAATTACTTTTGTGATGCCCAAGGCCCTATCGTCGAAAGTAAGAATGAATCGAGAGAAAAATGGCGACCATTTTATTTCATTTTATTTAGAAAATAGACCACGTGACCAGATTTTATACTGTTAAAAATACTGTTACTTATGTAACAGTACAAAATTCTTAGTCACGTGGTACACTTGCATTAACAGTAAGAATAACTCCCAGAGGCCTATGGGAAATTAACATTACAAAAAAGTGAGAGGTAATAAAAAAGACTAATTAGAAGGGGAAAAAAACAGTTTAATTTAAAGATAGTCAACTTCTCATGAAAACCACTAGTGGAAATATAGTATATTGTGTTAAATGATCATAAAAACAGTATAAAATTTACATTTCAAATCATTTGCTTAACAGTGATTAACCTACTCTTGGAAATGTTCACAAAATGTTCTTCAAAAACTTCGGTTTTGTATAGAAATAACATACAATATTTCTTTTCAAATAAGAATATTGTCATATATGTTTTTTTCTTTTTTTTTACTTTTAGACAGAAAAGCAAAATAACTACGGAAGAGCATTAGTGCCAGGTGTATGTTTTTTATTAACTTACTTATCTCTAAATTTCGACTTACTAACTCGAAATTTCGACTTACTAACTCGAAATTTGGAGTTACTTATCTCGAAATTTCGAGTTACTAACTCGAAATTTCAACTTAGTAACTCGAAATTTCGACTGAGTTATTCGAAATTTCGACTGAGTTATTCGAAATTACGACTTACATTGCACGACTTTCATTGGTTGTCGGTGAAAGCAGGGATTGAATTCAAGATACTTTCTTTCGTGTGAAGCTGTTGCACATTGACAGAGCACCTTTAACATTTATTTAACAGAACCATTTAATAGGGTCAAATTCTCCACACATACAGAACATATCCTTCGCTTTTTGTGGAGGGAGTGGGGGGGGGGGGGGCCTGTAAAATCACACTTTCCACATTTCCGTGTTAACCGGATGTTTCTTTTTCTTAAGCACACATACAACCATCATGTGGAGAAACAACAAGTCCAAAACCTACCCTGTTGTAAACTGTGCAATATCATGTGTTAAATAAGTTTTAAATGGCGTGTATACGCCAGTTAGTCTGTCACGTTTCTTTATACTAATAATGTTTTTCTAACATTATTCATTATTTACTAATACTTTGATTCATATTGTGTTGATAAAAGTTGATAAAAGTGATACTTGTTGTCATATATATGTTGGGTTTAATATAAAAGCATCCGATTTTACAAGAAAGGCTCAGAAGAAGTCGGTCCAACAATTTTTACAAAGGCCTCAACACGCCCTATTTTGGTCACGCCGCGATACTTTCCTAAGATGTCCCACACTTGAAGTATAGGATCGTTTTTTTTAAAGGGATGAGAAGAATATGATTAGCGAAAAGATATGTTCGAACAGATGGGATACAATACAACGTGTGAAGAACGCCTGAACGTACAAATTAAAACAAGCCTTGTGTTTTTTTTAGGTCGGATGTGTACATGCCATTACCAAGTTTAAGTTAAATTTCAATAGTTTTTGTCCAGGCACCCGTTTCTCCATCTCCATCGTTCAAAGGCACTGCCTACTATATCTTATACCATCTAACTTTGACCATTCTTGTAATGTTAATCAGTCGAAATTTCGAGTTACTAAGTCGAAATTTCGAGATAAGTAACTCGAAATTTCGAGTTAGCAAGTCGAAATTTCGAGTTACTAAGTCGAAATTTCGGGTTAGTAAGACAAAATTTCGAGTTACTAACTCGAAATTTCGAGATAAGTAACTCGAAATTTCGAGATAAGTAACTCGAAATTTCGAGTTACTAAGTCGAAATTTCAAGATAAGTAACTCGAAATTTCGAGTTAGTAACTCGAAATTTCAGATAAGTAACTCGAAATTTCGAGTTAGTAAGTCGAAATTTCGAGATAAGTAAGTCGAAATTTCGAGTTAGTAACTCGAAATTTCGAGTTAATAAAAAACATACACCTGGCACTAATGCTCTTCCGTAAATAACACACATAAAACATTTTTTATTAAACTGTACGAACGTAATTTTTTCTTAAGACATGCTAATGATCATATTAAAATGCAGATACTTTTTTTCAGAAAGAAAGACGTACAGAATGGCAAAACAGGTAAAATTAACAATTGATTACTCATTGATAATTAATAAAACACATATTGATATTTAAAGTCAGGACAAATTTTGATGTACATTTTATATTAAGCATGTAAAGTCCAATGTTCAAAGCAATTTCGAGACCTTTATAGAAACTTATATATCGAATGCATAGATATGAGGAAATACGTGCATATCTATATCGGTATTCTCTTTGTGCATTTGCTTAAACGGAACCCTTTTTGCACATACACATGTCATATTCTGCTGACAAAACGTAGGCGACATACAGCAGTCTAGTAAATATTTAATCTTCTGAGAAAAGGTGGTAGGTCAAGAAGCAAAGAAGTATAACTCGGAACACTAGTATATATAAACCATGTCGTTCTTAGGAATTTGTCCATTCTTCAATTATTTCAATGCAGATCCACAATTGGCTATATAAAAATGCGATGTTTCGCCACACCCACTGCCTCGGCATGTTCTAACCTCAATTATGACTCACTGATATGATTTTCCATAATATACTTCTTTTGCACTCGAACACCATCTTTATCAGTAGAATGAACATTTACTAAATTGAAATGTATGTGGCATTCTTATTTACAACAAGGAATGACCTGCGTATGTGCAAAAAGGGTGCCGTTTTAGTACATTTCGCAAAGAGGATACTAATAGTCACCAGGCCTCTACATAAAGGATGGTCCGTTGGTCCGAGACCACCTGCTTTTGGCACGGCCCGCCATTGGTCTGTCAGACCACTTGAATTTTCTGGATAGTGAGACACATAGTGGAGAATGGTGATTTTGTAAAACAATGTTATATACTTGGTGTTTAAAATCATTTGTCCTTTTTACATGTATATGGTTCATTAATCTGTATAGTTAAAGCATTTCTTGAGCATCAATTTCTTTCATTTTTAGTTGCTAAAATTTTGTTTATGCAAATAAAAGTAATATTAATTTAGGTAGAAAATTCATATTGGATAATCTTGAATTTCAGATATGTGCAAACGAATGGAAATGGAAAAAAATCTAGTAATTCTTGGTTACTTATGTTTGTTTTAGCAATAAGAGATCCATTTCCTCCACAGTTAAATTAACTTAAAAGGAAAAGATATCTTATGCCAAAATAAATACCAACAAACAAAGGGCTTTTTGTCCCCCCCCCTCATTTTTGGGCCTCAATCAGTGAAAAAATGCCCTATTTAGGCCCCAAACACTGTTTTTCGTTTGAGAAATGTTGTTAAAAAAGTGACCAATTTCTCGGTGCCGCCCACATCCAAATGTTACATCAGGGGGTTGCCACATCCCCTTCTGTTTTGGTGGGGTTTGAAGGGGGCGGTAGTCTCCCTCATCGCCAAGAAAATTTGACCATGTGACAGGCTAAAGATAGAATTTTAACAAGGCAATAGATTGTAATATTGAAATTGATTTGCTACACTGATAGAACATCAAAAGATATATTTTATGTTCAAATTTGCCATCCGACTACGTTTATTTTTTAATTGGCGGGTTAGGGTTTGAATCACCTTTTGTGATAGCTCTAGTTTAAGGCGTTGATGTTAACGCGTTTTAATTGTATTGTCTTTATGTACTTTTATTATCATTTGCTTTACATAGATAATCAATCAGTCGTATATTGAGCTTTGAAGTGGAAAACAAGGAAACTAGAAAAAATTGTACTATGATAACAATATATTCATACTTATCATTGCAGAACCAGAAATTATTGGAACTTGTTGACTGCAATCTGTCTATACTAGAGGGAAATGAAAATAAACAGGTATGTAAACTTGATTTTAAGAAACTTCATCTTTAAAGCTTTATTTTACATTAAATTGAAGTCTGATATTGCAAAGAAAATGAATTGGATGGGGAAATGACATTTGACGTGAATGATACAATAATTAAGAAACACCCCATAAACCAACTTTAAAACAATGAGAGTAACACTAATATTTTTTATATAGAACTGTTGCAACAAATGACACATTTAGTATGAATGTAAAAATAGTGTAATTAATGTACGTACTTCATTTTTTTCAAATCTAAGAAAAGCATATGTTAGTGTTCATCCGTGCTGTTCTACAGAAAATAGAAACTTCGACGGTAGCAATAGCGACAAGAGAATGTTTCTTATCTCTGTAGAAAAGTTAAGGATGAATACTAGCATACTTAAGGTCAAGCTTATTTTTGCTTCATTTATATTCACTTTATTACGTCAAGACTATTTTTTACAAACGTCCTATGTAAAAAAGAAGGCGACTGTGAACGGATTTTGATATTATAGTATCTACTTTTGCTTTTCTATGAAAATTAACAAATAAATAAAAAATATGCCTAAATAAATATATAAAGACTGTCAAACTTTTTTTATCAGCTGAGCGGACCGATAACATTCTGAAGGATATTTATAGGAATTCCTGTGTGTCAAGCCGGTTATTATATAGTCATTAAAGTAAAATATGAAAATGAAAGCAAATATGGCAGAATCTAAATATTATTTTAATTCCTACATGTACTTCAACATTTATTCTTAGATGAGCATAATGCCAATCTGAGCACAGATTCGTTATGCTTAAAATATCGGTCCTTTCTTTCTGAAATGCTTCTTACAAAAATTAACTAAAAGTTTCAGTTTCTTAACTTATTCTATTTAAAATAAATTTTCTTATTTTATTATAAATTGCCTTCCATTTTATTTAGTTCCGCCCATTGTTTTCTCGTTTAGGGCATACGCTTTTTATTACTTGGGGACCATACGCCGCTTTTCATGGAATGGCACGGAAGTGTCACATTGAAGGTTTAATGATAACTGCCGTATGAACACATCTGCGGATGTTTCTAAATTCAAAACTTCATCATTTCATGTTTAAATGTTGAATTCTGCTTAAGCCGGTGCTAGGGGGCGTGGACGGTAGTTTGCACTTGACAGTACCGTCCACGAACAGGCTCAATCAAACCGAGCCTGCACTATTTTCAATTTTGGCGTGTTGGGCTTTCTTTAGGGATTCTTATTTTCTCTATTTTTACACTAATACGATTATGTAAGGAGAATGACTTGCTTTGATGTTATCTAATCTCAGGAAGGATTTAGTGATAAAATAAAACCATAACCAATTGCAAAGCTACTGAGGCAGATCAGCACGTCTGACAATATCCTTAGTTGGATATCTAGCACGGAATTGATTTGTTAACACTCTTTAGGTATTTTTATCTTTTTCTATCTCAAAAATCATATATACATTAAACAACAATTTCTAATCATTTTTAACATCCACAACAAACACGCAAAATTTATTAACCACTTATACAAAATATTTTTCACGTATAAGTATTTTATACGACTACCAAATATAATGCAATCCCCAAAACACTTTAACCCTTATCGATTAAGATCACCAGAATTAAATTCAACCAACGTCAGCAAGTTAACAAAACTCCCTTCAAAACAACAATATTCTCTTCTCTAAAAACAATAAAAGCAAAAACTTTGAGAGTGCCTTCTTTTAACTGATGTAAATTTCATCAAAATCTCGCATGATCATAAAATATTTGCTGTCTTAACGATTTTATATTTACAAGATGTTTAGAAATAACTGATGATATTTACACTACACCTCAAACAATGTTCAGCTGTAGAGAAAGATTTACTCGTTGAAAAAAGTATTAACATGTACTGTACACATGTATGATTGATTATTCTGACAGATTATTCTTCGTTTCGTTTTAGTGATTTATGATATTATTGTAAGGAACCATTCAATTTTAACTGTGTTATTAGCTGCACTCCTTTATTAACATTATTCAGCTACAAGCCCAAATTAAAGCATGAAAGTATTTCTAGTTATGGCAGATATAAAGGTCACAAATGAAGGGCTTCAAAAAGTGTGACATGATCGAAAACACGTCAACATAAACTCAGCATCTAGTATACCTTTCGCCAACCAGAAACAAAGAAAGACAAAAGACAATTACATCCAAAAATATCATTTTCTGTAACTGTTTTAGACTTCAAACTGGAAGTTTGAACATTTTTTTGCATGCTATTGATATAATCCGCACAGAGTATTCGGTATAACAAACATTAAATCGATAAATATATTTTTAGCCTTTGTTGTGGTGCATGTGTCATGTGTATTTGATAAAATTGTAAGATTTAGGTATCATTTTGGAATTTAGACTATCTACATGTGTATTGTATAATGTATTTCAAAGATGACTGGGAGAGATGCATCTAGCATTAGAGAAAGGTATTTTGATAAAGAAGGTCATCTGAATGAAAATGCCTTAGCGAAATTGAAAGCAAATACAAAAGTAAGTTCATTTTATTTTCGGCGGGTCTTTTATGTACATCATATAAAATTATAAAATGTTAATACTGAACCATTGGATTAAATTCGGAGATCATTTATTGGAAAAATCGATTTCATAATTGGACTGCGCAACACACATCAATTATATATTTGTATAATGGTGTTTCCTATTTGAATGTATGTGAATGTCCTCATCTCTTTAAAATTAGTAAAATAAGGAAGTGGAGTACGAAATACACAACTTCATGCTTACATGTAACAGATAAACATAATTAAATATATTTTATAAAGATGTATTAATTACCGCATACTAAGATGTTTGCTTCCACAAATTTCTCTTTAGTTTCTTCCGACTGCAGAGAAAGAAGACCATCTAAGAATAAGTTTACTTCTTGTATTCAGTAAAAATAATGCTTTTTAGCAACTGATAATGTGTACAAATAATTACAGTTTTTGTTAAGCGCTGCTATCATGCTTTTCATGCATAATAAACTCGAAAATAACCTATACAAAATTAACAACGTTTACTTATGACATTTGTTTTATTTAATAATGCTTTTGTTTCTTTTCACTTTAATAATGCAGTGTGAATTTTACTTCAGGAAATGAATAACATCCTTCAAGGAAATATCCCTACGCCGGAAAATAGCAAATCATCGAGTACGTTTAACGTTTTTATAGTTATATAACAAGATATCAACGACATCTATTATAAATCATTTATCTTTATTCTCAAATTTACAAAATTTGAACGCAAATGACTTTTTTTTTTACCTGATTTTTGATGTAGGTGTTTATCACTTCTTTATTCAACAGCTACAACCAAAGGTGTGATGAAATGTCAGCTGTATATTCCTGAAAAGTTAAATCATACTTCAGCAAATGCGTTTGGTAATTGTTTTATAAGGACGCTAAAGGATGCATCCATAAAATGTCAAGAGGCAAACATTTCCTCGCTTTCGAAAGAATTGCCATTACTTGTAACTTGCCCTTTGACTGGTCGGTTGAACCCTTGTGTTGAGCACGCACTACAAGGTTTCAAATGTAAGTTTACGGATTTTTGATAGAGTAATTAAAAGTTATAATAAATGATCCGGTTTTATATGATTAATTAATAGTTTGTACATATATAGGTTTTGCATAAGTATAGGGTTTGCATAAGTAATCTGACTTGAATTCAGTTATTTGTCAGGAAAACCTGGGGTAAAAAATGAAATTACTGCCATATTGATGTTTCATATCATATGTTGTTGAAACTTTCCTGCTGAACCATTCATGTGTTTTCATTGAATGGTATGTTCGAAATTCTAATTAATTAAACACTTATATAAAAGGAATTAGATCCATTCTTTTTATGTAGCGCTAAGTGGCCATTGTTGTTCTATTTAATCGTAGCTAATTTGAACACTTAAAAATTCTATTCTTACACGTTTTAAAATATTGTCATATAAAACAGACATATCGATCGAGTGTGTAATATGCAAAATACATAAAAACGAATGCTAATATACAACATTTCAGATATGGCGTTCATAATAAAATTGCCTCATTAAAAGTTTCACCGTAAATAAAAATATTTCTATAAGAATGCCAATTCGAAATGATCATCTTTCTTTAGTTTTAGCATGATTGTTGGTTATTACAATTTCCTATTACAGTTAAGACTGCCTGAGCGACCCCCAGATTTCAACGACTCCCTGTCTTATCCGATTTTGTTTCAGTCCTCCAAACGTATTTCCCTATATAAATGGTCTGAATTATCCCTGTCATATGAGACAAGCATCCCTAATTGTCTGATCCCAATGCATTGCTTTGTCTGCTTTAAACGACTTTCACACCTTATATTGTCCGTTTATCAGATAGATAATGCCTGTTTTAACACCCGAGGGCCTAAATAATGCTTGTAATTAAATATTGTATATTTCCTGCTGTTTCTTGTCCATCATATTTTTGTTTAAAATCGTTAAACAGTTCTATACAGTTTTATACCACAAAACTAAGCTACCTCGTTTCTATCAGTTCCTAGGTTATTGATCACTTTTATGCAATACTAGCTACAGCTTTTTGCCTATTATTTTTCTAGAAAGGGTTTAAAAAAGTGTTCAATAAGGTGGTACTGTTAACATTGCAATCAAATATACTGAATGTTTCTTTTTTATTTTCAGGGAAAATGCCATATAAAGTAATCATTATTAATCTTGGGACAGAAACGTCTTTGCCAGAGTTACCGTCAAGCATAAAAATTGAACCAAAGCCTGCTTATCAGAACGCTGAGTTCATCGATATGGCCTATAACGATGACAATGGAATATACGACTGTCCCATGAATAACGAAGCGTTGTTAAAAATAAAACAGTTTTTAGAAAGCAAAACCGCATGAATTAACAGATACTTTCATTTCAACGTAATCAAAGTTCAGTTAAATGTTTACACAAATGGCATATAAATGCACAACCTGTAGTTGTGATATAAGGTTATATAGTAATTATTTGGACCTTATGAAATTTGACAGCAAAATTGTTTTTGTCATTTTAATTGTTGTGAAAGTTAATGTTTTTGTCAGTAGGAAACTGCGTGAATAAGTTCAAGCCAATTAATTAACTAATTCCAGATACGACAACCTTAAATAACAAATCATTAAGTTTGGTGACGTAAATTATCATTATTTTCAATATTTTAAAGATGATTCGGCAAAATATAAAAAAACTCTTCAAATATTTGATCGTTTTATTCTTTATTCTTTCTTTAAACGAAGAATCAGCATACGTGTGAGGAAGCTATCCAGCAAGTATACGGAACGTAGGTGATTCAAATCAGGTGTCCGTTCGTACCTGAAATAATGCATCGAAGTGCACCTTAGGTTTCACCATCAGTAACGCACAAAAGTCGCCATGTATTTAAGAATGTTGGCACGACGTAAACCCTACCCCCTTATGATGAGTGTTTGGTAAGGTCTGTATTGTTCGACCCTCGAAAATTTACTTTGTCCAATTTCATTGTGTTTAGAAATGAATCCTGTTTCATTACATCTCTCATACCAGAATTTAAGTATCAGTTTTAAGCCGTTGTGAACTTGTGAAGCTTCATGCTTACTTAAAGATTTAGGAAAAATAAGCCAGCCAGTGTCATTTCGGATGCATACAATTTTTTATATTTCAATATTATGTTTTCTAAAATTCATTATTGTTGTTGTAGTCTTCCAAATCATTTCGTACATGCCGTGAACATTTATGGATAACTCTATTTCATTTTTATTGTTTATATTTAGAGAACTGATCGTAATGTTTAAATGTTGTGTGTAAAATATTTTTAAAGTTCTTGTAAATGAATGTTTTTAGGGGTTTTTTTGTAAACGTTTTGTACTTACATTTTGATAAACATTTATTTGTTTCATCCATCAAACACTTTCAATGACCTGATGCTTAACGATAAAAATATAATCTCTAGTATGTGTTCGTGGTGTTATTTTTGATAAATTACTGTAACCTACTTAGAAGTAAAAAGCGCATATTAGAATATCGAAGGGAATAAAAAAGTAGGTAAAATTTGTACATGAACATGACAAACATGGTTTAAACTGATTTTTCATATCTGACATGTCTGACGATACGGATAGAGAAAAAGTTGGCCTATCAACACATTTAAATTTTTCCATAATCCGTGATTCTTTCAACAACAACGTACAAAATAAACGGTTTTGAAACACAAGTCTTATATTGAAAGAAGTTATATTAAATTCACTGTCATTTTATCACAGTCTGTTTGTGTAGCTATTGCCTGTTTTGTGTCTTATTAGAATAGACAAAAGCTACAAGATATTCACATTTAAAAGTAGTATCGAATCCTGTTCTCACCATTGACTTTTGACATAAGGCAAACAAAAAACTAGCAATTAAGCTTAACATGAAATTTATAACGAAAAGAAGAGTCAAAGATATATGGAAGTTTCGGATATTTTGTATGGAAATTACATGCCAAATTTCTAGTTCTCGTGTATCTCCTAGATCGTCCTAGAACCGGTATATTAACCGTTTCTTTTAAGAGAATATTAGGGTGCAATATATGCTCATTTGTTTTACGATAACAAAATAAAATAGTAAAATAATAAAACTGACATCAATACCTAAGCTGTTAAGAAATCCCCCCCCCCCCGTAAATAAGTATGTTATATGTATAATAATAAAATCACGTCGTCCTTCTATCCGTCCGCCACAACTTAAAAATTCAATATCAAAATCTGAGTTATTAATGTTTGTCTTCTTAAGGCAAGCTTTTCAAAAAAGAATATTGGCATTTCACAATACGGATGTATTTAACAGCTCTGTGCATTAATGTTTATTTGGGGGCGTCCGTGGCCGAGTGGTTAAAGTCGTTGACTTCAAACCACTTGCCCCTCACCATTGTGGGTTCAAATCCCGACTGGGACTTTGAATTCTTTCATGTGAGGAAGCTATCCAGCTAGCTGACGGAACGTCGGTGGTTCTACTCAAGTACCCGTTCATGAATGAAATAATAAACGGAAGGGCACCTGAGGTCTTCCTCCACCAATAAAGCTGGAACGTCGCCATATGACCTATATTGTGTCGGTGTGAAGTAAAACCTAATAAAAATAAATAAAATAAATAAATGTTTATTTAAAATAAATGTGATTCATGACCATTTAAAACTATCAAATGATATTAAGTCATTTATGTTGTCATTTTGACTTTGGCACTAATAAGTACATGTACACGAAAGGTCTTGACCGATGAAAAAACTCATGACAGAGATAGTTGTTTTTCTGAACGTACATATGATTTTGATAATTATACTGAAGTAAACAAAAAGGATATTTCCTTAACAGAAAGCAATTGCCACAGCAGCATATATATTATCAATATCACAAATGAAAGGAAACTATTAAGAGATTGGAGATCGAAATAAAAAAGTTTCAAAACAAAGTAAAATTAGGATATAAGCATAAATTATCCAGGAACAACATATCTTAAATATCTTTTCACTTATTGGCAGGCATAAATAGATAACACATTCAATTGACAGATTGCTATGGACGATTCCCAACATGCGCTATGTAATCAGTTTATTGTTGTCTTATTTTCATACAGAAATATCAACGAAATATATAATATTTAAAGTTCGTTTCATTTCATCAAAATGAAAGAGAAGGTATCAACTTATGATATTTTATCAGAATTACGATCGTTATTTTATACTCCGAATATTCACTGCTCTTTACTTTTTTTAAACCGATGGAAGGAAGTTGAAGCTACTGGGCAGAAATACACATTCAAGAAGACAATTATTGATATTTAAAATTGTGTGCCCGCTTTGTATCTTTTGAACGTTGTATCTTTTGAACCACAGGTGCTTAAAACAAACTTTTTAAAGTTTTGAAAGGGCTATATATTATAATAAGATATAAGGTCTCCAACAGAACACAAACATCATGCTAAACAAACTAAAACACTGCTGCAAGAAACGACCAGATCACGGTTATCTCTTTCTGGCCGACAATCGAAAGGATCAATCCAAGCGTTAACGCTTTTTAATTCATTAAGATTCTTCAAATAGTAAAGAAATGAGTAAAAGTTTCACAAAATGCCAATATTTTCAATCCATGTCGTTTTCGACGTCCAATCTATTCATGTAATCGTGTTTGTATACATGAATGGTATGGACGTCGAAAACGACATGAATTGAAAATAATGGCATTTTGCAAAACTTTTCCCAATTTATTTGCTATTTGAGGGATTTCAATGAAATAAATAGCGTCAGCACTTCGATTGATGCTTTCAGATGGCGACCAGAAAGAGATAACCGTGATCTGGTCGTTTCTTGCATCAGTGTTGATGTTTGTTTCGCATGATGTTTTTGTTCCGTTGGGGGCCTTATATCTTTATATACATATATAGACCGATCATGTAAAATATTTGATTATGTGACTAGCGCCTGTGCTTTGAACGGATAAAAGAAAATTAAAACTATTTGGCAAACATATAACATATAATAATGTGCACAACGCAGGTCAAGCTTGTTCAGATTAAAATCGGACCTGCCCGGGGTCACTTGATAAGTAGAAACTTTTATAGAGCAATAATCAATATTTTCAGTATTATTGCATGAATTTACAAAGCCCGGCTTTCACTAATATTGTCAAACCGATATAAATCTCACAATCATTGTATTGACGTATACCTTAAAGAACTGGTCTCTAGAGGATCACGGAAATACTACCGTCTTACTAATATTTCAAAACCCCTCTTCGAAAACATTATATAGTTTAACCTTTTACCCCATGCCGTTTTCATTGAAAAGAAACTATGAAAAAATGCTTCAATTCTAATGAAACTTGGCACAAATGTTGACTGGACCATATCCTTTGTAACAGCTTGCTCAATCTTAAATTTCCTGTTACCATGACAACGGGGGACGTCTCAAAATTGTAAAAAATCACTATTTTCCGTTGTTTGTTTTTTTTCATCAAAACTGATTTCAAAGTGCTGCAACTTCTCAATGGATTGAGATAGAGTAAAAGGCTTTTCATCGTTGGTTACACGTTACCTTAGGATCAACCTGATGCCATTTTTAGCCTGTCATATGTCCAAAATTTTCTTGGCGATGAGGGGGACTGCCGCCCCCTTCAACCCCCCAAACAGAAGGGGGCATACTCACCTTCTGACAACCCCCTGATGTACCTTTATGATGGGGGGGGGGGGCGGCGCCAAAAAAGTGATCACTTTTTTCAACCACATTTTTCAAACGAAAAACGGTGTTTGGGGCCTAAATAGGGCATTTTTTCACTGTTTGAGGCCTCAAAAAATGGGGGGGGGGGCGGCAAAAAATCCTCAAAACCCACTTTTATGAGGTAAAAGGTTAAAGAAATCGAAATAACACTTTAACATGTTCATATTTAAACATTAGTACCTTAAAAATAATCAGTTTGCTTTTCCACCAACGGGAAATATCTTCTCAGGTCATTTAGGCCCAAAGACGACACAAAATTACCCAAGGCAGGATGTAAGAATTTCATAATATATTAAAGAAGGTATTTCCCGCCCGGGTGTCTTGATAAATAAAGACTTTATAGGGCAAAAATCAACATTTTAAATATTATTGCATGAATTAACAAAGCCCAGAGCCCACATATGTGGGACAAAGCATTACTGAGTATACACTAGAAGATCAGTGGTTTACCTGTATGGTGTTTGACATGCTAACGGTAAGTGGTTAAAATATCAGCGGTACTTTTCTGATTAACAGGAAATTACTTTAAGAAACACAACGACCTGCTACTGTTACCGGAATATTTTTGTCAGACAGAAACATTATCTGAATGAATGAATTAATGAATGAATGAGTTGGTGGAAATACAAAACAAGAAAAACAGTCACCCAAATCGTTATTCACTTAAATCAACATTTGCAGAGCGTCTTAAAAAGCATTATTTTCATAGTTATTACCATATATGTGATTATACAATTATTTTGAATTGTTACAGTCGAATTAATGGAAAGGTCGGTAGAGGATGTATGTTCTCTTCCAACAAGTCCAAAAACAATTACTTACAAGATACTGACGGCCCAAGTATAGAAGTTAGAGAAGCTGTGGGACGCGTATGACTGTCTTCGGAGTTTCTAAAGGAATTGAGTAAAGGGTACATATGTAACTGTGCTCATGTGTTGAAGTGACTATTAAGGAAATAGTGTCATGTTTTGCAAAGCAAAGTAAACTAGTGTCTCACTATTTCCTTTTAACAGTCCTGTGGTGTTTTATGACGTTCTTATTTTAACGTTCACTTTTATTTTGAAAATGTTATTTATAAAAATGGCTGCGCCTCGGGGCAATATACCAGTTCTCGGGTTGACAATATCCTCTATCACCCCAATAGCCATGTGTTGTTTACATGTATATAACATTATTACACATCCTAATTATGTTCATGCTAAATCACTTTAGAATTCTATCAACAATTTGTTAGCCAGAAATAGGTCAAAAGAATACACAAATGATATATTTCTACTGTTTTCATTAATATTTTATATACTCATGGAAAATGTGCCCTTCCAATCCACTTTAATGATATGTCAATTCCGTATTTTATATGCCTTTATCCTATACCAGAATCAATGCTGATGTCATGTCAGCTCAAGGTCAATCCTTACTACCATGTTAGACGTAACTTAAATCAAACCTACATAAAATGTTAAACTTCATTTGAAATTTTATAAATCTTAATTTCCATTGAAAAAATATTAGAATACTTCTAAAATATTTGTCTCAAATAAATATGTTTGCCTATTTCCGAAAGCGAGGATGGCGCATCATAGTGAAAAAAAACTACTAAAACAGCAATATATAATATATAGTTCAAGAATATGTATCCTGTTTACGCACAATATTCATGGAAACATTATCATTTTACCGTTTATAAATTTTATGAAAATATTAAAGTTATATTTTGCTTATGAATGTGTATTTAAACAGAACATTTTTGTTGATTGATCTGTATATATTTGATATGTGTGTTGACATATCTGAGCACGGTCTGTTATCCAATATTCTGAGTGGGATCTCACCTTTATAACAATAGAAAGAAATTGACATTTTAACAGATAACAAAAGCAAAACCGTACGTAGATTCGTTTAGGTAGAACTTCGTTTTATGAATATTTAAGGTCACTGCAAACGTATGAAAACGATCTGAAAACAAACTAGCATAATCTATGGTATCAATTGTCGAGACAAATTTCATTAATATTAGATTAAATCGGTCGCGAAGGGCGATTTTCGGTATAAAAAAGATTTTTTCTTTGTTTTTACAGCGCACTATCAGAATTTAGATCAAATGGAGCCGATTATGTCTAACTTCGGGTGTTTAAACCATCAAAGCAACACCAGGTCTCTTGTTCACTAAAAAGATTAGGATAAATATCAAAATAAAATTATCCAGATTATATTTTCACTGTTCTATAAAACTAAAATTGATCGTAATTTGCAAGAATTAAATAGTTCAATTTTATCAAGTTTGTATTCAATATTTAATCTACATGGATTAACAATGGAGAATATTACAGTTTTTAAATTTGATCCTGATCGTGAGCCTGATTATTAAATCTGAAAGAACACGGGACGAGGGGTGCAAACCACTTCTCCTACTGCAGCTTTATGATGCATAGACGACTCTAATAAATTGGACCAATTTAGTCGTCTCGTACAATCACGTAGGAATAAAAGGTGGCTGCAATTGTTATGCTCAACCCTTAATGGCAACTAGTTAGCCAAAAGGGGAGAAAATGTCGTTAATTACTGCTTATAAATTTGTACAATCTTTTCTGCAAACGAAAATGTCAAGAAATATGTGTATTACAAATCACGCCTGCACATTTTTGTATTACTTTATTACACCGTCATATTTACAATAATCATTATTCAGCACAGTTTCAGTTATATAGCACAAACAATTTTAGAAATATTTTTCTCCATCTTTTTCTTTTCTTTTAAGTTCTTTATTTCTATCTTTAAACTTACTGGATCGTATCTAATATACGTGTATTTCTTTTATTTTATAATCATTAATTTAGTTATTATTTCAATCCTTCAAATCGGAGAACCTAATTGCAATTTGAATTTCCACTGAAAGGTCATAAACAACTTTAAATGTATAGAATATCAGGTTTTTGTTTGTCTTTGATTGTAGTCGTGCACGATTTAAACTACACAAACAATCCTCTTTCAATGTCAAATTAGACTTATTCAGTATTTTCAGCCTATCTCACAATTTAACGCTTACTTAGACATTCTATTTGTTCAATTTATTTTCAAGTTTGTTCAACGCTCAAAAGTTAGTTTGTTTCATTCTACCACAACATGTCGCTTTCCTCCAGATCTGTACAGTTTCCTTTATGAACTAATGCTACTTGGTTAAAGTCACCACAGCATGTCACTTTCCTCTAGAACTGTACAGTTTCCTTTATGAACTACTGCTACTGGGTTAAAGTCACCAAGTCTGAAACAATACATGAAGAGGTTATAGCTTTATTTCAGATTTAAGCATGTATACACATGCATATGGTTAAATAATTACGAAATTGAATTATGCTTTCAGTCTGTGAAATGTATTAATATTCTAACGACTCATGCGCAGTTTGAAATGAATTTAGATTCTATTTACTTTTCTTTATACAGAAAATTCTGTTTCATTTCATTTAAAAAAGTAACACAATTTGTTGCACTTGAGGAATTACAACGAACCAAAAATAATCTTGATTTAATATTACTCAATCATTCAATCATAAAAAGTAAGGAAAAGACCAGAGATAAAAAAAGTCAACTTACACACAATATCGACGCTGGTTTTCTTGATCAAGATGACATTTACCAGCGTATGTGTGTCCGTCTGTTGCACAAATAAGTTTATCAGCAGTATCCGTCTCGTTGTTCTTAGAGTCACAATCAAATACTTTATCACAATTAACGTCAAGAAACATTCTCTTGCTCGGTAGACAAAAGCATCCTGAAAAATACAATAGAGCAACATTGTAGATAAATGTTAAGAACTGTATGAAAATATCAATGTCAGCATCAGTAGAATTAATTGACATTAAAAAGATTGATCATTTTTAAATTTGCAGCGTGATTTGCATGAAATTGGAATTGAGACTAAAGATATTTTTAATGCATGATGATATAAAAACTCTTTACAGGTGCTTTCTACTTGTCAAATATGATTTTATCACTATGATACATCTATCATAAAGGAAATTTACCTGCTATAAAAACAAGCACGACTCCATAAAGAATCATTGTTTTTTCCATTTTTATCTATCTCTTTTATACATGTACAAACTGAATCGAAACTTAAAAGACTTGGTTCCTTATATGAAAATGTCTGAATAATTATGTTAGATATAGTAGTAGTAGTAGAGAACACTTAAATGGCAGTTACAGATATGTCTTTAATTAAAATTGACAGCGCATTTAATCTACAAGACAAAGTCCAAAAAGAACCACGGCGTTATCCCATTGACGTCACGATGACGTCAATGCCAGTGTATAACCGTCAATGGCCCCAATGGTTACCTCACTATGACGATCATGACCTACTTATATGTCGGAAGCCTGAGACCCTTTGAAAATTGGTCACCTTATTAAGTTCATTTTCATATATAGAAATATGCCATTTGTAAAATTGCAAACAGCCGAGCCACTGTAGATAAATAAGACCAACAAGATGAAAATGGCTGAAGGAATTCTGTAATAAAACGATGTTTTTATTTCCAAAGCAGGTTGTCTTCCATTCTTAGGTACAGATATTCCTTGATTTGATAATATTTAGAACTGTATGACCACGTAACACAAGAGATAAATGCATATGTTATTGGAAAATATTTGGACCTACCTAAATAATCCGATGCCTCCTTTAATTCTAGTTAAAATAAGAAAGCATGATAAATCAATTTTACCATGCATCATTCCCATTGGAAGTAAATTATACTAAACTGCAACACACATGATACAATTAGATAAAAGAACAAATAAAACCCGTTTGATATATTTTCATTGTTAATACAACAGTCAAATATTATTATTATTATTATTTTGATTCAGAAGTGTTTCTAATTTGTCTGAAATAAGAGATTGAAATTGGGCATCTTTTGATACATATTGTTAGATTATATGGTGTTGTTATTTATGGATACTGAAAATTAAAGCATTGCACCATGCATTGTCAATTTACATCGTATTGAATATTGATAGTTACAGTTGACTCAACGAAGTGTGCAGCCTAGTATGTGGGAACCTGTTAAAGTTGCGACTAGTTGATATCGCAAGGTTCAAGCTGTTGACCTGAATGACGTCAATGTAAGGCCAGTGCATTTATAACTGTTCTTATCTTGTTGAAACTAGATCTTCTAAAATACTTATTATTATATTATCTATTTCATTATGTACATTTATAGTTAATGAAATAATATATTACGACATCACTTACCATCGCAAGAGCACAAGTGACCAATTAAATTTGTTTGTACGAATTTAGCTTTAAACTGTAGGTTTAGTTAGTTAGCTATAAGCAGCCTACTTGTGTTTTTTAATGAAATATTAAAAAAATAAACTTATAATAAAATAAAATGAAATATTCTCAGCTTTTTTCTCCTCCGAAATACGTTTTTTGCAACGTCATTTCCGGCCATTTTTACACATTTACATCTCACGCGCGATCTTTAAATCTTACATTTTCTGAGAACTTCATTGGACTTGTACTTTAACGTAAGAGTATCAATACCATTTACAACATATGATAATTAATGTACAACATAGAATTCACTTATGGTTGCAATATTACCTATATCCACGAGTTCAACGAACAGCAGTAAAATTTTACCCGTAAAGTTTAGCTCACCTCCGGTGATATTTATATAAAATATTTGAAAAAGTACTTCCTACTCACACAATTTTGGCAGACACAGATCTTGGTTGTTGGAAATTTTACTCTAGACGCTAGTGAAATTAAACCTATTGTGAAGTTTTACTTTGGTAATTCAAATCGGTTGTTTGAGAAAGATTATTTCTTTCTAGTGCTCTGAAGAGATTGTGCTGTACATTTTTATATGCAAATTATATACACCAAGTTGATAATAATACTCATTTTCAAAACAGCTCAAACCTTGAAACCTGGAAACTTTTGCTTATGATATCAAAGATGCCTGATTAACATATAATTATCATATATTTCTGCAATAATTTCAAAAAGACAAAAACTCGTTAAAATCTTTCAAAATCGATCAGTTTGCTTTAATGTTTATAAGAGATAGATAAAAGACTTCTACGCGAAATAATTGATAACCATGTCCGGTATATGAAATTACATTGACTCCTCTGGAAAGCTTGTAGCAGGAATAAAGGAGATGAACAATCTAAGCAAATAAAACTGGAATAAAAATGAAACTCATGGCTCGGGAAGGATATATCGTAAAATTGCATCTGTTTTTGTTAGGTAAATATTATTTCTAAATTATTTTTCAAGTAGATGAATAACAATTTCCATAAAGTTTTGAAATTTTTTAAGAAGACCTCAGATACAATATTTAAGTCAATGACTGTTCTGTTTTTATGAAGTAACCAATCAGAATATATGAGTAATGAACATTAATTCTATCTTTAGAACAACCTGATACTGTCAATCCCTACATGTACTTTGTTCACTAAATTATCCTTAACTTTTATTTATTTTACAGTGGTGTACGTTAACGTGTTAGGCGCTTCAATCATAAGTAAGTCTTGTCAAACATTTGTTTGCATTTAAGTTTTAAAAAATCCATTACAAATGATATTTTATTATTAAATTATCGATGTTGAGAAGAGCATTTGCAAGATTGAGCTTAAAAATAATATTTTATTATCTACTCTGAAAATTTATACATTTGTATAATCAAATCTGCCAATAACTTTTGCATAAGTAAGCAATCTTACCCACGTTGCATTATTTATAATATCGCACAGAGAAAAAGTGGAGGAACAGGCTGTCCACTGACTGTTGTTGACAATCAGTCATCTGTAACACCCTGTTACACCCTGTATCACAATCAAGAACTAAGTATTTTGTAGTTAAATTATCATTGTATAACTCATCGTCATCAATCATTACTTATTCCACAAAAATTGTTTTCAATTTAAGACAACTCATTTAAGAAATAATATATCCCAAACTGTGATTTTATCGCTCAATAACATTACTGTTTGGAGTTCGAATGCAACGAATTATATCATGAGGGCGTTGCCGAACGACAAATGGAGATAGTTGACATAAGAGCCGTCATTAAGTACCTCTTTTTAGAAAGGGATGTCCCCCAAGGAAACCAATGAAAACTTCATGGATTTACTTGGGAAGGAGTCACATTCCTAAAGCACTCTGAAAAATGTGCTGCTGAATTTAAGAGGGGAAGGGATAGCATTGGAGATGATGAGCGGCCAAACTAGGCCACCAACAATAAAACTGCCGAAGCTGTGCACGATCTGGTCATGTGCGACAGAAGGCGAGACATGCGAAGCATTGCTAGGGAAGTGGCTATAAGCTTTGGTTCAGTCCAGGCAATTCTGACAAATGTGTATGACATGTGAAAGGTTGACTGACGACCAGAAACGGACCAGGCTTGACATTTTAAGATATCTTTTGTCTCGCTACGAGGATGAACCTGATTTTATCTACCGGATCGTAACTGAGGATGAAACATGGGTTCATCACTTCGATCCAGAATTAAAAAAATAAAGAATGCAGTGTAAGCACCATGGCTCACCCCTCCAAATAAATTCAAGAGGGTGCCATCAGCAAGGAATATGATGGCTTCAAATTTTTGGAATAGTCAGGGATAATCTATTTTGTTTGAAGGCATTCGGTTTTGTGCCGAATACTGTGACATTTTAACAACGAAAAGTTTGGTCTGCATGTTGAATATAAGGTGTAATGTTTTGTTTTATGAATGTAAACTGCACGCACTATGCAGACGAATTGAGATGTCTGCGCCAAGAAATCTCACGTAAAAGAAGGGACAAACTGACACAAGGCGTTCTGATTCTGCATGGCAATGCGCCAGCTCACACATCCCAAGTTGCGATGGCTGCTGCAAGGTGGTCAAAGTGCATTGGTGTAGAGGAACGTAAGACCATAAGTTGGGTTCTCTTACTACTGAAAGAACATCGGCCCAATAACATTTTGATCAATCCTCGTACTCATCACTTGTTGTTCGACTGTTATGCCTCCGATTGGCGTATGTAGTACATTCTTACATAACGTTGATAACATCAATATTTATATACTCTTTTTGAAAGGAAATGCCAGTATATTAAACGGTAAACAAAATTACTTAGAAAAAAACACAAACATTTTTCTAAAAAAACGCATTCTACTATAATCTTTTAAACTTCTCTTAATTTTCTCCCTGTCTGTTATTTTGTAATTTATTTATTTATTTGTCCTTTGCTCTTTTTTTGGGTACAAAACTGTAATTGAGCTTTTTGATTTTAATCACAAACATGCCAATTCCTAGAGATAGAATATATCACTTTAAAAACTATTCCAGATAAACTGTAAAATTCATTTACAATTATTTGTTGAATCCTTTTTGTGTAAATAAGGATTAAATATTTTTGAACAAATAACAGATTCGCATTTTAAAAATTGACAATATGGCGGTGATCGATTTAATGGATATACGTATGATTTTACAACATTTATTCAACAGAAAGGAAACTTATTTCAAAGTAGTTATAAAAAATTGATATTTATTGCTAGATGTGTATACATGAAAGAATAGGGATTCGGAAAGTATAGTGTGTTTATTTAAAAGCCTTTCAACGAACGTTTCATGGGTTATGGCGAATCTATCACTAACGTTCAGTTTTTACATTGCTTGGATGATAACTTTTCACTTCTGTCTTCAAAAGCAATCTTGCATGTGAAACGATTTTTGACTATCAGATCAAATAAATGCAATAGCTGATATTTTAGCTAACTGACATAGAGTGAAAAAGGAAAAAAGTCAGTTCCACTTGAATCTTTTTTTATTTTCATTTCTGTGTAAAATCATTTGCCACTAAAGCATATAAATGTTGGGTTGTAGATTCTGTGAAGAACGTTGCTCGTGACAAAGAAACGTTGCAGTCAACACTTTCCATGCGAAGCTCTGACATAATAGTAGATGGAGATAGAGATCAGAATCTAGAAAAAGGTTCTTGTATCAACATTGAAAAGAAAGGAGAATCCTGGTTACAAGTGGATCTTGGAGATATGTACACTGTCTTTAACATCAGAGTATTTCTTGCTGATCCAGGTATTATCAGGCAATGAATATCGGTTACTCTCATTTCACAATTCTTATACAAGTTTCGGTGGTATGTGAAAAGTTATAACTAATATCGTTATGCATAAAAAAATCCTGAAAAAATAACACTTTTTTCCGCGTAAAAGTAAATTTCGAAGCTGTATTTCTGTCATAGTCAAATAATATCTTGTCTTCAAAAAAAATTTACACCAGGACAAATTATTACCTTGTAAGCAGATATCTAAACAAGGCAAAAAAGATAACAAAGAAACGTTTAGGACAATACATATGTCAAATTCATCCCAGTATATTGGAAATCTATGCCATACCTTACATTTGAGAAGAAACAGCATTTAGTTTATTTTTGTAGGAGACAATTTGGAAGACTGTTTTGAACAACCATGGACATATCGCGGCAATGCAAACACAACAGAAAGCGGATTTCCCTGTCAGCCGTGGAACATTACACATGATATATTTCATTACATGCCTCCAGATTCGTTTGGATTTCGAGTTGGGGAAAATTACTGTCGTAGTGCGAATCTGGATTACCGGTATTATTTTTGGTGTAGGACACATATTGCTCATTTGAAACGGTGTGACATACAGTTAAGAAACCAAAAATTATGGTGTTATACCACCAATCCCGAATTAGAGTGGGAGTACTGTGCCGTGAAAAAATGTGTAAAAGGTATGAATATTTAAATTGTGAACAAGTGATATGATTACAAAATAAAAGATTTTTCAGTGTAAACATAATGTTTACATTATTAGTCAATGTCCGGTGTTTTCCCAACATTTTAAGTGAAATCATGAGAAAACATTTATAATTCTTTTAGGCTTAGATTTTTCATGAATCATTCCTTTTTTAAATGTTTGCTGGCGTTACATTTTATTTATCCTGTAAAAATGACTTTTGTTAAAGCTTAAGGTGACGTAAGCTTTTGTGGTATGTGTTATTCCGGCAACAAGTGTATGAAAACACAACTGAATACAGTTAAAACAGAAACTTTAACGTCAAAATTTGAATATCCAGGTTTAAACTACAACTTGGTCTAAATAAAACCTGTGCCGATATAAATTTACGTCGAACTGTTTCGGTCCACAATGTTGTATGAATATTTATAATAGTCATAATTATAAACAGCTATTGTAATCGTAATAATTAATTGTCTGTAAATGTATATTTTATTTGTTTACAGCTTCAACAAGTAACGTCATTCTGAAAATCGGAACCACAGAGAGCAATATTGAAACGCCCGAGTTCATGGACAATTCTGGTTTGTCAGAGAACATACTTGAATTTGTGCTACATAATAACCCTCAAGCAAGATACGTAGAAATTCATCAAGATTACACAACAGACTATTTCCCTCTTTGTGAAGTAGAAGTATATGGAATATCAAGTAAGACTGATGTTCTCTCCTTGCTGATATTGTAATGTATTTCAATCTCTTTTATTATTGCAATTAACATAAGGTATTTCTCTCACGAAAACCAGCATTTAACCTAGCACATGTAGCGATTTTTAGAAATTACACATATTAATACTGTATATAGGGTATTTTTGCGCGTACAAGTACCCGAAATCACAATTTCAGATCTTTTCAGGCATTTCGCGTGCAGCCATTACGCGTGTTGAAATAATCGAGAATCCCGAAACCTATTTCTTCTTGGTTGATCCAAGATATGTGATTTTCATAGCGAGAACATTTTTACGCAAATGAGGTTTCGGGATTATATATATAATGTAAAAAATACTGCTGATTTCAATTCCAAAATAGATATGAAAAATGAAATCTTTACATAAGGTTTCCTCATTAAAAGTCACCGGCAATTTTTTGTGTGTTGATACATTTTTACATCTTCGTTATCTATAACATTGTATCCGTTCATTTAGTGGAACGGAAAAATGTTTGAATACAAGGTATTTGTTTGACATAATGTCAGGCAGGTTGATAAATGATGTCAGAATTATGTAATGAGTTTTGTTTATTTTTTCTTCAATTATCGCCAAGCTGAAGACGGATAACCTGGATCTGATTTTTTTCATAATAAAGTTGAAATTAGACTGTGAATAATGAAAATTTTGACAGCAATTTTTTGTGATTTTAAGAATCTCTCAAAAATCTCAAATATTTCTACGTCGCGATCAAAACTACATATACGGTATGAATATCAGTATATGTTGGAAGTATTCTTATAAAAACAATTATGCCATTTCAAATTAGTTATATAACATACATGCATTTGTTAGATAAACTATAAAACCCATAAATTAGATTAAGATATCTTTACAATATTGGGTTCGTTAATTTTTTTAATAGAATTAACATTCCATGATTATTTACATATTTTTGTTTAAATAAAAGTAACACAAAAATAATGATGGTAATTTTCATATATTTGTTTAAATATTCGAGACGTACAATTTCATTAATTTAAGCTTTGATTTGCGAAAATGTTAAGAATAATCTTTTTACACTTTTGATCAGATGATACAATCAATGCTGCACTTCATAAGCCAGCTGAGCTATCTTCTGTCTATGGAGATTTTGGACCTCATCTTGCTGTGGATGGTATTCGCACCAAAAGTTCTTATTTTGCTACAGAAAAAGAATTGAATCCTTGGTGGCGTGTTGACCTTTCTGGCATTTATGTGGTTTTCCTGATTAGACTATTCAATCGCCTAGACTGTTGCAGTAAGTATTATATATATAATTCAATCTTTCATTCTGACAGCTTGTTTGATTATACTACAAAAAAAGACTTTTAATGACCTGATGCAATGTTATGAGGCATTATAATTTATTCTATGTATCAGTTTTATATCAATGACATTGTTAGCATTACCCTTTCTTTCTGTAAGCTGTGCTATACATACTACTTTAACATGATACATATTAAAAAGGGGAAATACACGTTATTTTCAGCTGCAGTAGCGGTTTTGTTTCATAAATAGTAGAAACAAACATGCAAAGTAAACATCAAACTTAAAAGGGTATCATTCCCTTTTAAATATCATAAATTCAAAATCAGTGAAAAGATACTATTACACATTTGATAAAATGGAAATATTACCTTTCAAATAGCAGTTTCAATGTTTTTGGTTTTTGCTGAACCATTTGTTTTAAAATTAACCCAATCTTAAAAGTAAAGATTTCCATTCCCTCTGATATCACAAAATAATAAATAAATAAATTTTAAAACTTAACATAACAATTTTCAAATAGGGGACCACCCCTCACAAAGCAGATCAAAGGTAGAAATAAATCTGAACCCAACCTCTTTGATATCAAATTCATAAAATCAGTAAAATATATCTTTAACACATTCTCTAAAGTGGAAGTTACTCTTAACAAAACAACACTTATTGATATTAAAATGCAAAACATAAAATTTGTCACAAAGTTATATTATGAAGCAAATGACAAATGATGAACTTAGGTTGTATTATTGGTATATAATAGTCCAATAGTTCATACTCAATTCGCCTGTAATTTTAAAGAAATATCTAAAGTGCTTACTTATAGATCTGTTTAATATCATGCTTTTATGCCTAGGTCACAAATAAAACAGCCGCCGCCCGATTTAACGATTTCACAACATCGCGGCTCTGACTACAAAGTATGATAATATACAAATTTTCATTTGTTAAAATATATCAATAGTTAGACTTGCCAGGAGAGAGGCACTTGGTTTCCGTAAATTGCCTAATTGTGGTGGTCATTTGAGAAGATTCCAGGGGTATATGACCGTTAGAGCGTACAAGGAAAGGAGAATCCTGGTTACAAGTGGATCTTGGATCATGTAACATTATGCGGAAAAATCTCTAAACAAGGCTTTAAAGTTTTATTTTTTTGAAAATGACTTAAAAGAGAATAATTTCCACCACTCTTTTCATTTTTCTTACCGATCACAGGACTGATATATACATATTTTAAAAGTAGATATCCAAGATAAGTAATCTAAGTGACTTATGAACCACTGCGTTATCTAAGGAAAACAATGTAGTGTAAGTGTATATACTCTTTTATCCAATCACCAGCTGTCCTAATAAAGGTTACAATTTTCAGAGTAACACTGGCAATGCTACAATACAAGTTCGCTTCTTTAAAAAGAAGCATGCGAGAGGTCTTTTCACAGCTGTTGAAGATTTATTTAATTGTTCAAATGACAGGAAAGTAAGAACTTCTAATTAGTCGAATGGCATCTGCGAACAAAAGCAACATATATCGGCTATTTCCGTCAGTCTCTCAGAATAGGAATATACGGCGAGGTGTTCCGAAGTTAAAGAAGCAGCAAAATTTCCATACACGGTTCATTAGGTGGCCACAAAATAGTGCTTGGTGATAGCATACCATTTGTTCAACATCAACACAAACATGTGTTGTTGAAAAATGATTGGGTCCGAAGCTTATATATTTATAAATGCTTTGTTTTTCAGTATTCTAGCTCCACTTAAAAAACCCAATCAACGATGAACTTGTTTTTGATTCAAAATTGAAATCTGACCTTTTACATTTTTTGATTTAAAGAAGTCATCTTAATTTTGCATAAAAACAGTGCAACTTAGTGCAGCATAAACGTGCAAAAAGTAAATATATTTGTACTTTTTATGGTTTACAAGATTGATACACTTTTGATTAACTATTCTTTGTCAACAGCAGAAAATAAACTGAGAAAATCCCTTTTATATAGCTCAACATTTCAACCAAGTACAAAGCAGTAAGGAATTTCATTCATAAAATCTTATATTTTTTCTTAAAATAGTACTTTAAGTTTGCGACCTTTTGTTGCGCAATTTTGCCATAATTAGAAATGAGTAAAAAATGTTGGCCAGATATACTATCCTAAAAACAATACTTCTTTTCAAATTTCACAGAATTGTAGCTATTAGAAATGTTTACTGTCACTTATTTTTCGAATTCGATGTTCACAAAACAATTACCAATTACTACAGTTTAATGAATTTCGGCTGAAATTGAGATTCATTAAACTCAATTAGATACGCAAAAATGGATGCCGCCAGCAATCAAGCTCAACACTGTGGAGAGGTCTGATGACCTCTGCAATAATCTGACCAATAGCCATTACATAGCACACGTTCATAAAACGCTAAGTGACGTCATCAATAAGTCTTACATCAATTGTTATTTCGTACAGGCTCACATTGAAGTTGTTTCCCCAAAAAGGTTATAAAGTTTGCGACATGATCGGTTTATAATGCTTTCCTGAACTCATTGTAACGCTTAACCTTCTGGTGGCAACTGATGTAAACCATGCCAGCAGTGCAGATGATGTCAACCGGCACATCCAAATGTTCTGATTTCGCTAGTCAGACAGTACTTTATTTGAACTATTCCCTGACAGTGATGAACCATATTGACCATATTGAAAGATAAACAAGTTCATGTTAAATATCTATCGTTCTATGCTTAAATTAAATTTAGGTCTATAAATCTAAAACAACTGTGAAATCTTACTTCAGCCTACGTACAACGTTAAATTTTTTAATCAATCTGATTCGTATGTGAATGTGAAGGTACACTTTTTTTAATAATATGGAAAAAAAGATTATTTACGTAATATAAAACAATAATTTTATGCAAATTGATTGGACATATTTTTGTAATTTTGCTTTTAAGTAAGAATTGCGTATGTGTTTTGTGTGTATGTGTGCGTGTGTGCGTGTGTGTTTTTCTTTTGATCATCTTTTATTATTTATTACATTAATACAGAAATGTTTATAAAATATTTATTGGATTCGTTTAGAGCAATAAGCTGTTAGTGTGATAGAGATGTATGTAACAGTTAATATAAGAATGTTTTAAAAAAGATAAGATTTTACCTTATTTAATTACGTATGTTTTTATTCTTTTTAACAGGGACAAAACCGGACAGTACCATTCTCCAGATGATGATACTGTTTGCAGTAGGAATTTATTCTTGCCTGGAATAACAATCTATTTGAAATATCTACACATTGATTATGAAATATGGCGGATAACTTTAAAACATAACATTTTGTTTATAAATGTTAAGCCATTATTTCAATAATGTTTTACGTGTGTTGGATATAAAATACTTCATTTGATAACTACAAACATTTCTCTCTAACATATAACATATGCCTTTCCGCACCAGTATCATAAGACAGATAAAATATGAATAGATTGTTAGATATACGTTTAAGTCACTTTCAACATACCAAAATTCTAATACGTTGTAAGGAAAATGAGGTGAAGTGTTATTTGAACGCAATTTGCTTCATACAAAGAACACGGCATTGTAATATTGAAAAATAACACTTTTCAGCCGCGTTTTATATATCAAATGTCCCAAACAAAAACACAAGCGCATTTGGAAATGCCATTTTAATATGCCCATCAATTAAGCCAGACAAGGAAAGTACACTTTACCAGAAAACAGCAGGGATATGCTATTATATCAGGTTGTTTTAAAATTGCATTAAGATGCACCTCACAAAACTTATATTTTCCTCTATGTTTCCAGATACAAATATTTTTATTTTATCATATTTCTAACTTGATTAATCCAGTAGTATATTACAATGTTAAAAACATTCCTACAAAAAACGTATGCTGAAAAGCCATGTTCATATTTATTGCACACAATTCTAAAACAAATTGCGAATTTTCTTCCTAATATTATTACTTATCACAAATGTTTTCTTGGAAATAGGATACTCTTTCATGATTCAGCTGAAAAAAATATTGATTTTTAGTTCTCTTTTTTGCACATGCAGTATCGATCTCCAAGTCATCACAATGTTTAATCGGTTGTTAAAACTGCACGTTTGTAACGTCGCTTTTCATTGGATAATCGTAACGTTAATTAAAATAGTTTTACATACAGGGCTTCTGTTAATTTATGACGAAATTTCATTTTTGCTTTTAAAAAGAAAGTTTGCTGTATAATAAATTCGATATCAAGATTGTTTACAGGTTACATGACCGTATATAAAGGTTTATTTGAAATATACCCCGGTTTAAATGTTCAAACAACCGTTGTTTTGCTACCTTAGAGGCCAGCCCCTTCACATAGAGAACAAATGTTTTACTTGCAAACTTTGTCAGACTTCAATGCTATTTCTCCATGTAATTTCCCAAAACTCCGCTTTAACTGTCCGATTTAATATTAGATATAGTTGCCCTTATAATTCAATGACGTCTGTTTGGTAATAAATAACATAAAATCTTAAAATTTCTAAAACTTTATTGGCAATGTAGTTAGACTGCTAGTATTTGAACATAAATGCTGAATATATTATTAACACCATTGAACAACAATAATAATAATTATTATTATTTGCGGCAGAGAACGTGTACATTCTCTTACTATTTGTATACGAAAAATCAACTAGTTTCGAATAGCACCCCTACTGGAGACAAAGATCTTAATTTGCTTAATCTTAAGAAAGATAATATATATTGTTAAGTCTTGGAAGAATTGTTTCTGTTGGTAACAAAAATGTGCCGTCATGTTTTATAGATCTAGTTCTCCATATTTTTTAAAATGCCAACTCCATATAAACGCTTTCAAAATCGATCAATTTACTTTATTGTTTTAAGGGCGATATCATATTTCTTGTGATTTTAAGATTTTGATGTTATCCACTGTCAGAGGATAGGTTACGCTTCAAATATGAATTATTCATTTCACTTATTGATTTTTCCATATTATAAACAAAGAAAATTAATTCCTTCTTTTACAAAACGTCACTATATTGACTCACACTTAAAGGAATGAAAAATGAATTGATATAGACAAACAAACGACTGAATAAAAGCGCTGAAACTGAAGAAATACAATATTGTGAGATGAGACAAGGATGGAAAAAATATTTATTATCCCAAAGTGACTATGCCTGTGTGTTTAAATACGAAACTTTTCGTAATAACATCTTCTGTTTCGCTTAGAATAGGATGACTTAACAAATTAGTCTAGAATGCAACTAATATGCAAGTTTCGGGAAATCTTAAGGTTTGAAGGCTTTCAAATTTGGTAAAAAAATCCAACACGTTACGCGAAATCCCCCCCCCAAAAAAAACAACAACAACAAAAAACAACAACACTATACTATCATGAACTAATAAGAATTTGCGTTAGTTTTGCATAAAATCTTGGAAAAAAATAACAATCAACTTTATCAATTTTAACAAAATAATCGGAAAAAAATATAAGTCAAGCATATTCTTAACATCAGTCACTCAATTATTGCAACCTTTATGACAATCGTATAAACTGTGTTCATAAACTTTCTCCAAGATAATATTATCTGTAATTACCAATCTAAGCGACAATTTTATAATTTTAACATATCTATTGATAAAAGAGGATATCTACCGAAATCTTCATATACGCTTGCGTTACATGAATCTTGTCTAACATTTAAAATTCTTTTACAAAATTGCATGTGTATACGTTCTATGTCTATGACTTATTACAGCCTCAAACCTCTGATGAGTATGGTAAAATTGATCCAACAAATGCATCAAAAGCTGACACAATAATAATTTCGGTTCAAGATCAAAATTGTTACAATTATACAATAACATATTTAAGCTCTTGAAGATTTACGAATTAAATGATTCCCTGTCTAATGAAAAAATTACCAGTGTAACTAAATACTGTGCCAAGATGATTAAAATAGTCTACAATTGCTATCTCTTGCCCGTTATAAACATTTTTCATTGTTTAAAGATAGTTCCCCTTTGTCTAATTAATACTGTTTTGGTATTTTCAATATAACTTTTAATCCTCATTCTATACAATAAGTACATGTTTACAATAAATCAAGGCTATTTTGTTAATCATCCGGTCTTTTCCTTATAATAGCTATATCATCGGCAAATAGAAACAAAATCAAAATTACATTGTTAAATAACAAACCAGACCTTAGGTTGTTTTGTACATGTAACACTAAGTCCCTTACAAAAAAGGGAGAAAAGTATTGGCGAAATTACCTCCCTTGTCGTAAGCCCACAGCATACTTCAAGAAGATATCTCTAATGATTCGCAATATTTTACCTCACAGTTCATCCAAATATTGAAAGTGATCCTAAAATTGACCCTTTTTAAACCGAATATTATTTTTCTTGTCCATTTTATCCCAATAATAGGATTGTTTCGATGTAAATCAGGATATGTTTAATTTTAATATAAAACAATCAATTTGAGTTTTACAAAATTATTAAAACATAATCAAGATCATTTGAGTCGCGTCACGACAAAACCAACATAGTGCGTTTGCGACCAGCATGGATCCAGACCTGCCTGCGCATCCGTGCAGTCTAAACAGATCCTTGCTGTTCGCTTACAAACCATATAACAAGTAGAGAAATCGATAGCAAACAGCATGGTTCCTGAACAGACTGCGAGAATGCGCAGGCTGGTCTGGATCCATGCTGGTCGCAAACGCACTATGTTGGTTTTGTCGTGACGCGGCTCATTTGATCCTGATCCAGACATTTTATCTGGCGTCCAATATGTTCGATATTAACATGCAAACCAGACAATTTCATATCTCCTTTATATAGAAATTTCATTTAGTAATATAAATATAACATCCCTGTGATTGTGATAGTACATAATGTTGATCGTTGAAAAATAGTTTAAAAATTGTGTTTCTCGAGTTAACATTTTGTATTACAGAGGTCAAAGGGATGTAATATATATGTATATATGTGTTCCTTAAAAAAAGAAGAAAAAAAGCTAAATCACTGTTTACAGCGAAATTTACTGAGAACATCGCTAAACATTACATGGTTTGGCTGAGTAGTTCCAATGGCAGTCAAAGGGGCACAAAACAACGGTTGGAATGGTTTGATGTAGAACTTATGTTCATAAAATATCTCACATGAATTCATATTTGCTAGAACCGTTGTATAACAAAAGATCAATACTATTTTGCTTAAAAACATATTACTTATTACGCTAATTAATTAACTATATAATATTAGTTAAGTCCATTGTAAATTTGCTGAAATGTAGTGTGAATCTAAATCGTTCCGCTATTCATACGTATGTGATTCGCCGTAAAAAGTATACAGGTTGGTGGATAAAATCTCGTTTTGAAATGGTTACGGATTTAAAACGTTCGCCGGTTTTGAATTGTTCAGTGGATTTAATCTTGAACAAATTTGGGAATATTGAAACATTTGAAGAAAATAAATTAAAAAAAGCAAAAAACAACAAAAACAAAAAAACACGTTGTGCTTGTTTTACATTGAAAATGAGGAAAGGCATGTGCATAAAATGCTTTGCTTTAAAAGGACCTATCATAGTTTAGCATTGTTCATTTGTGAAAAATATTGTTGTCTGTTTGAATGCAGACTCTCTGAAGAACGTTGCTCGTAACAAAGAAACTTTTCAGTCATCAACTCTTACCACACACAGTTGTAGCATAATAGTTGACGGAGATAGAGATCAGAATCTAGAAAATGGTTCCTGTATCAACATTGAAAAGAAAGGAGAATCCAGGTGGATCTTAGAGATATGTACACTATCTTTAACATCAGAGTATTTCTTGCTGACCAAATTATTGTGAGACAATCAAAATTAAATCTTGTTATTCTCTCTACTTTATTTTTACGACTGTAATGAAAATTTACATGTTGAATGAAATACTTCATCAATGTCGTTCGTATAAAAGTAAATTCACATGTATACAGTAAAAAGTAACATTTATGATAAAAGTAATCTGTGTCAGTATTTTGAAATATAAATACATGTACATTATTTCCAAAAAAAAACAACAACAACAAAACATGCCAGAAAATTGCAACTGAATAATCAGATTTAAAGAAAAACATAACGGAGAAAAACAAATACACATGATAAATTAATCCATGTCTATTAAAAACCTTTGCCATACTAAAAAAGGGCGGGGATCATCCTTCTTATTTAAACATTGGCCACCCCCTGGCAATAGTATGACATGGAAGGACATTTTCTCCATAAACTAAATCTTTTGTAACACACATATACCCAATAACCATCACACTTTTCAATAAGCTCTTTGGTCCTCTATCAAATCACAATGAAACTCCAAAACCACATATACTTAAATGACCTACTAAAATTTTATTCGTGCGAAAATAAACTGTTTGTTAAAAAATCAATAATCTTTCCAACGGTATATTACAAATGTATTATACATGTACCTTCACATGTAAATCACGATTGAATTGAATTGTTGCCACTAATTGATATATGCCTCTCGTATAATCTGGAAACATAATTTGAGAATCATTTTTTAGTTTACTTATATAGGTGAGAAATTTGAAACGAACAACCATGGACATATCGTGGCAATGCAAACACAACAAAAGCGGATTGCCCAGTCAACTGATTCTATCCATGCGAACAGTACATACCCAGATAAGCCAGGTGTGGGTTCATGGCATGCACTGTTCGTTTTTAGTCAGTACTAAGTCTTCCAGGCGCATAACGATCCTTAGATTTCTAGTCTGAAGCGTTAACAACTCGTCTTTGCCGCAGAGACATATTGGTTTTGTCAATTAAGAAAGATGAACATAATTCATAATATTTTGCGTAGAACAGATAAATAAATATAAAAAACAAGTTCATGTGCAATACTCATTGTAAGATCTTACAGTTTTGATATTTTGTATTATCTATATGTGATGCTTTGATCCGCTTTTCATTATAATATGAAATTAGTAGGACACAGCTAGAAAATAGTTGAATCATGCAATGGGCCACGGAATTTCTGTTTTAAAATTGTTTGAACAATATTTGCATTCGTTTGTTTAAATTTGGGATTTCTTTCAGTCGCGCATTTTATTGTAGTTAAATAATTTATTTGTTCCCTGGTTGCTCTTCTGATGAGTTTCACATAATATTCATTACCTCTGAGATGGCATTTTTCACCCTTATGTATGCATTAGTTGAAGAAAATATCCCAAATTTCTAATGTTTAGTTAGTTATACGATTTTGATGCAGCAGGATAGAAATTCACATTAAATTAATTTATTTTTATATTTATTATTTCATCTTAACCCTTTCGCTGCCAGAGGGTTATTGTTTTATTGATCACCTATTTGCCAGAGGGTTTTCTAAGAAATTACTATATTATTAATTAATATAATTATTATTATTTGTTATTAGTATTATAATAATTATATATGTTTCCAAATCTGTGAGTATAACAATAATTATTGTCAATGGTATAATTTTCTTTATATTTATTATTATTTTTATTATTAATATTATTAATTTATTATTATTACTATTATTATTATAGAAACGGCTAAAGCCGTCCATATGGCAAATACGCCGAAAATAACAGGGCCCTATGGCAGTGAAAGGGTTAAGATTATTTTCATACCAATGTTATTGTATTATAAGATGTATTTAATCTGATAATACGAGATGACCACGTGACTGCTTTCAATTCTCATTCGCATGATTATGTACTGTCGATTCTAACGTCATATCATGCATGAATTTAACATTATCGAACCTAGTCTTCGATTCTTAATATTTGTTTATATTCTATCTCAGAATAAATATTACATAAAACAAAAAAGAAAACGTCATATTTTTCAATGCAAAGTACAATTTTATTGACATTTACAACACAATGCAATCTAAACATGAATGTAAAATGTTCGTAAGAATATGGTATTTTAAATATTATAAACTCTCTCTCTCTCTCTCTCTCTCTCTCTCTCTCTCTCTCTCTCTCTCTCTCTCTCTCTCTCTCTCTCTCGGACTACATAAACTGTCATACGTACAATAACTTACTTATAAATAAACTGTATATCAAACAAAGCATTCAAACGCATAAATATACGTAACAAAATCATTAACAGAAACAATATTTGATATCTCAGCTGCAATAGAAATTTCATACTCGTGTTTCAAATGCTGGTTGTAGTCTACAAGAAACATTTTAGCAAAGTAACACTTTACGACATAAGTAAAAAACACTATCCCATTACTGCACATAAAAAGCGGACTTATGTCTCAACCAGTCACTAATAGGTTTTTCTCAATCTGTTCATACCTGAAATAAGATAGATATATTTGCTTAGTGAAAATAATAGTAATTTAGGCATATTGATCTACATAACAACTGAACATTAAACTTATACCAAATTCATGTTAAGCATACCAACATGCACGAAAAAATATACACATGTGTTGAACTAATAATTCTATAGAGAAATATTTTGATATACCTAAACTTCCAGCACCTCCCATTGAACTTTTACCGAATCCGACCCCAAGACCACCAAAGCCTCCATTGATTATACCCATACCACCACTCATACCGCCAAGTCCACCCATACCGCCAAGTCCGCCAAGTGCACCATTACCTCCTCCAAGTCCACTATTAACATCAAGTCCATTATTACCACCAATTCCACCATTACCACCAAGTCCACCATTACCACCATTACCGCCAAGTCCACCTTTGCCGCCAAGTCCACCATTACCGCCAGGTCCACCATTACCACCAATACCACCATTACTGCCAAATCCACCTTTGCCGCCAAGTCCACCATTACCACCAATTCCACCATTACCGCCAAGTCCATCATTACCACCAATACCACCATTACCGCCAAGTCCTCTATCCCCGCTAAGTCCATTCATACCATCTAGTCTAACATTACCACCAAGTCCAGCGTTACCCCAAAGTCCACCCATGCCACTAAGCCCACTTTTACCTCCAAGTCCGCCATTACTACCAAAGCTGCCATTTACACCAAGTCCACCATTACCTCCAAGTCCACCATTACCTCCAAGTCCGCCATTACCTCCGATTGCTCCATTTCCACCACCAACACCGTTGTCTAAACACAAACTTATAAAGATTAGAAATTGGCAAATCAGATGTCAAATAAGAGAAGTGACTGCGTACATCTACATATACTACGATTTAATTGAGGTAAAATAGTGAACACGAGACTTAAAATTTATATAAACTTACAAAATTTCTTAGTCATATGAAAATCAAGAATGTGAGTGTTAATGATATTGGATAAACATTTCATCAGAATACTGCTATTAATTAATTGACATACTTCCATTCAATCCAGCATTATTTTTTAAAATTCCACCCCAAATCCTCTAAGGGCTTCCCTTTTTCCCCAATTTTAACCAACCCCTTTTAAATTTCTGCCCCCAATTTGGAAACCACCAACCAAAACCTACATTTCCATTCAATAAAACCCCGCCCAAAAATTTTACATTTCCATTCAATGATCTAATTCCACCAAATTCCACTATTTTTTTTTCCGGGGCCAACCGTTCCCCCTCCAAATTTTTTGAAATGCCCCCTACCATTCCTTTCCCAACCCCCGCCCCTAAAGCCCTAACCCTTTCAAATTGGGGAATTTTTTTCCCTTTAATTTTATTTAAAATTTATTATGTGGGAATTAAGTTGGGACCAACGATTTTATTTTATAACTTAAATTAATTTAAATTTTCAAATGGTGCCAATGCCAAAAGTTTTTATTTTTTTAATTAATTGAATTTTATGTAAATTTCTTCTAAAACATTTCCCCCATCACTAGGGGGCCTTTTCCCACCCCAATTGAATTTTTCCGCTTCCCCGTTAGCCCGGCCCCCTTACTAAGCCAACCCCTTTTAGTCGTACCCCCCTCCATTTTTCAAACTCTTCCCCCCCAACCCTAAAAAGCACTATTTAAAATACCTCCCCCAATTTGTCCTCCTCCTAAAAATTTTCCACCACTTTTTTTCCAAACCCACCCCCCATAAATGTTACCCCCCCAAGGGAAAATGCTTTGGGTTTCGAAAAATTTAATTTCCCCATTTCTGCAGGGCCCAAATAAACCCCCCTGAAAATAAAAATGTTTCTTTGACATTAAATAAAAGATTTTAGCTTCCCTTTTTAAATTAAGGGTTTGATGTGGAAATTAAAATTTTTTGTTTTCGTTACCTTTTTCCACAGAGAGGTTAACTAGATTTTGCATTAATATCAATTATCATTAACGTATTCAAGATGATATTAATATTAATGGGATTCAGATATAATGTCCATATTCAAACATTTATACATTAAAAGTTCGTGATAAATTTTTATGCCCTGCGTCATTTTTTACTTTATGACTTACCAGTGAACCTACTACTCCAACCACCGGTGTTACCTCCTCCTGAATTAGATAGGCAAGTTATAGCATTAGTTTATTTGTTAAATATGTTAGTAACCAATCCTTAAAAGTTTGTTTCATATAAATTGATAAGGTAAAACTATTTATTCTATTCTTAAGCCTCCTCTCTTCCTCTGCCCTTCGAGACCTTCCAGTTGCCTTTTTTGTTTCTTTTTTTTCTAGTTTTTTTTTCTACTTTTTGTTCGGTGCTCTACTGGATGCCTCTCTGTATAACTGGATGTTGTCGGTATCTGCCTTCCATGAACATCGCCATCCCTGGTTGATCTTTGTATTCATATTTAAACCGTCATATTTGGATGCATCAGACAAATGTTCTACTTTAAATTGAAACAATTTGAAATTACTATTCACCATACAGTTGTCCTATTTCCTTTCTTTTAAATTGCTATTACTTATGTGTGTACTGTACCGATAAATATTATATTTGAAAATATTTAGATTAGATAAAACATGAACAAAGATTATAGATTTTTTATTTATAAATTTGAGACTAACCATAGCTATTTGTGCCAGCGCCTAAGACATCAGATACCACGAGCAGTGTGCACATGGAGGCTAATGTGAATGTCATGCTGCAGTTAGTAGACAAGACACGTTTGAAAAAAAAACACATATGATAAATCGATTTTGGCAAACCATAACAAAATGAATATACCGTGATTTCATTTTACAAAAATTGCAAGTGAGTATATTTTATATCTTTGTGCTGCATATTCAGGTAATGAAATGTAATTAAAAAAATGTAATGTAATCGAAAAGTGTAGTGTATACCCGAGACAAGTAGGATTTTAATATAACTCTTAACTTGTTCTGACGTTCGTTTGAGTGCTTTATGGTACGCGCAAAAATACGTATGATAAAAATGCAGTAAGCCTTGATGATTCATTTTCAAACAACTGAGCTTATACGAGGGATGATCAAAAATTAACCGGACTTTGTAGATGATTCCTTACCTGTTGAACGCATTTACATAAAAGTACACGGAACATAAATCGGAATCTATCCTCTAAATAATACAAAAAATACCAAAAAGAAATATTGACAATTTAAAAAGTTATGCTGTTATTTGCATGTACATGTAAAGCAATACGACGCGTATTGTCTTAAAGGGAGCAGCGTTTTACTCATTCTCGAGAAGGCCAATACGTGTTCCATATGTTGTTGATGGCGGCGGATCCACCGCCTTTATATATCTCTTTACAAGTCGGTATCATATTGTATTGTAATAGAATGAATGATGATAAAGAGCTCCTGTAATGATGCAAACTTCCGTTCTTTCCTTCTGTAACTTAATTGGTGGACAATTTGCACATGCAATGAACTTTATTATATTTTGCATTAATATTATGTTGCTGAATGATAATGTATCTGCCATACGAGAACTTTAAAGTATAATACAACTAAGAAAAAAGTGTCATATTTAAAATAAACAAAACGCATAGCCGATTTTGAACCGTGACTGTTAAACTTTAAACAGAAAGAATTTCTCCATAGGAAAAATCTCTACTACGAAAAATAATAAAATAATTAAAAAAAAACAAATGTAAACTAAGAATGTAATATATGTAATTAATGCATTAACAATTAGAGATCCTTAGTTATAGTTGACTGAACCTGAACCGCCCCGTACCTACTGCCAAACATCGTGTCAATTGACAGTCATTTTTCAACGTCTCGGCGATTGACGTCACCAACGTCGTTGAAAATTTCTTCTTTCTGACGCCCCTTTACTTGTTTTCCATTTCTCTATTACCCTTTTTTAATCATTTATGCTAATCAAAAACTATGCTGTGGCTTCCTGGAACTTTTTCCTTGTTAGCCATAATCATTTTTTTACGTTCTAAACAGTTTGTCGCCTTATTTTTGACAAACTATTCTTATTGACCGATTTTCGAGACATTCTGACGACAAAGTTTTAACGCAAATATTTCTTTAACATGTGACGTTTGAATTGTGATTGCAAATATAAATATAGTTTGAATGAAGTCATATTTTCTGACAACGTCAAGGATATAGCTCATGACTTTTTGGGGTATTTTAAAATCTAAATGTGCCATATTGTAAAATATAGGCATCATGTCAGCGTAAATTTACGCACTGCGTCGGGTTTGCGTTACCATGGTTTTTAAATTCGCTGTTACGGACAAGCTGTTTGAGTTATCATATTAGATATCACATCAATTTACAGGTATTGTTTTCCGATTAAGTGTGATAAATAACAATAAGTGATAGATTGAATATTCTCGAATTGACAGTCACATGATTATCCCTCGTAGTGCAAGCTAAATCAATATCTAGGTCCTATATTAACTTATAATGTTTTATACATTTTTGGACGTTTCCTTCAGTAGAGCAAAAGGAAAATTTAAACGATTGCGGATAATTTTCTTTAACTTTGATGAAAGAGAAAAAAGAGATATTTTCCTTTTAAAAATGATCTGAAAGGGAAAAATAATTTCTAGGGGCGGCTCAATTATCGTGTTTTGTCTGTGTAAAAATGGCGTAACTTTAGAAAATATATTTAAGTAATATCGAATCTTTATTCGTCTATCCTTTTAGATCACATTTTCGTATTTTCATCCAATACTTTAGAATAGTTTCTTTTATAACAATATCACTAGAATATTAGTTTGCATATTCATTCATTTATACAGTATGAATAAAACTGCTGAACACTCATCAATATGTTTCTGTTGAATACAATGAAATCATATTCAAACTTATAATGTAAATACACTTTATTTCGATTTTACACCTATAACATATATAAAAAGTTGTAACAGTGGTTTTTATTTTGAATCTAAAGGGACATGGACTCCTTTAGCGAGCGTTTTAAGTTTCATTATTATAAAAATTTTGATTATTATAATACTAATAAAATATGAAATACTGTCAAATAACTTAAACTCCGAATAATTTTGTAAACTTATCTGTTTGTATGCGTAAACATCTTTCCATTAAACCTGAAAATAGAAATGAAGAAAACAAACCCCAAAACAACATAATATACAAATTTCAACTTACCTTATTTCTCACAGTTAAGTTAAACTATGGTCACAATTTTCACAATGGTGTCCTTTTTGAACAAATGCTTCGTATTTATACTCGAATGCAACGTATTTAATACCATATGTTTCAGTAAAAACTGCTACTTCATCAAATTGAGGATTTACAAATCTCTGTCCATTGACATATTTATTACCTCAATACAAAGTAGTATTACATTAGTATTACATTAGACAACTTTCTTTAAAAGGAAACAAAATGCATCGCATGATTATTTCGACAATAAACAATCAATGTTTCTAATCAATATTGTTGTTTACACGTTTGTCAAACATGGTGTTAATACTTGCACGTTCACAGCTGACCACACTCAATCAAATGTGGTATTTGACATTTCCGCAGTGATCTTGCATTCCCTTTTGAACACGCAGGAACCGCACATAGCTTATATTTTTATCTATTTGTTATAAAAATGATATATTATAATTTTTGTCGTAACAATTCTACTTGATTTGATAATAGATTGATGACCTATGATTAAGCCTTTTACTAGTGTAATTTTCCAATTAGAATGAGCTCAATGTTGTCTTCTGTAATTCATTTTATTGTGTTGTTGTTCTTACATGTACGATAGTAAAGGAAACATGTTTTAGTTTAATTTTAGTTCGTTTGTGAAGGATACTTTGACCTTATAAACAGCCTTGAAGCCGCTCCTACAAAGCGATGAGTGCATAGTTTCTTGCTCTAGGAAATAAAGGTTTGACAGTGACGGGTTTGAATTCAAACAGCTAGCGATTCTTAGATTACTATTTCGACGCGCTAACCTCTCAGTCATGCCGACACCCCTGGATGAGATTTTAATATAGTAACTGTATTCTATTAATAAAATTTAAAACTTTTGATATTGTCATGAATTTGAGAAGAAGAAACAAAACTTAAACAGAGTATGGATGCAGTATTAAGTCTATAAAGAAATTAAAACAATGAGAATTCACCCGAATATTTTATTAAACATGTGTTAATATACGGCACAAAATGTTATTATTGAAAATTATTAACCGTAACTATTGTTAAGAAAGAAACAGAAAATGTAAATGTGCTAAAAACCACCAGGTGTTCATATAGATGATACATTGTCCTGGAATTACAAAATTCAAGAGTTTGTTCCAAACAACCATACATGTCTTCTGATTTTTACAAATTGAATGTTAATATTCGAGTAACAACGTAAATTCGTATTCCAATTAGTAATGTTGAAATTTGAGAACTGTTGTACTGTTTGGAGTAAAGGAAATGTTAGTTCCAGTTCATGAGGCAAAATCTCGGTCTTTGACTTGATAGGTTAACGTTTTGTCCATAGATCTGGAACATTGACGGAAAAGTCTTAAAATCCAAAAGTTATCTGTAAAGAGCTCTATAAAAACACGTTTGTTGAAATTGGCATAACATCTATAAAATGGTAAGATTAATTAATTAATAATAATCGAGGAAACACTCAAAAAATATATATGTGTGTTACTAAATGAAACTGTAGTGTTTGTTTAGTGTTCTATTTCTAACACTGAAGACTACATTCTGATTATTTTTTCCATTCGCAAGACCCCAGGCGCTTGCATGTCGTAATAGTAATGTATTGAGTTTTATCTTTTAATTATGACGGTTCCACGGTTACTACTTTGTCAATCATTGTGTATGTTTAGTTTTAGCTTTATCGCTAGAAGTATAGTTCAATGTTAATTCTAATAACAGAGCAAGACTCAATATTTTTTTTTAATATCGTCCATCAAACTTTGTCCGAAGTAGAAATTAACACAAACAACAGGTTAACCTTACAGACTTAACAAGATTATTATTGTTGTAAGACACCACACATCGGTCGAGCTCTTAATCAGATTTGAGAACAATTTGTCAGTGCACGAACGTAATCGAGAAATACTTTTAAGCTATGAACACTAAGATATAATTTGAATAATAAAATAAAGATTGTGATGCAAAACAGCCTTAATCAGTTGCTGTTATAAAACTTGATATTTGTTTTGCGTAAATTGGATTTCGTCATATCATCGAGTGAGCTTCAAAAAAACATAATATTTTTTTGAAAGTCGTGATATGAATTAAAATCACACACACACACACACACGCACACACGCACACGCGCACACACAACACAAACCTTTATTTTTATGCTTAGTTACGAGTTTAAATCACATTGCATCAATACGTTTAGTTTATTAATCAATTTCACCTTGTTTTGTTTGTTTGTTTTGCTACAAAAATAGTTTATAAAGTATAGATTATTTGTAAGCAGAAACAGATGTGAGGTACCATATAGGAAACATATAAATGTTTATCCCTTCATTAGATGTAAACTTATATTTTTGATAATTCTCACTGTGAAATTATCAACTAAACTTGTTGATTTATAAATCAGAAATCCACTAAAAGCTTAAATATAACTTACGAAATAAGTATTGTTTCAATGTGGAAATGCTTTGAGACTACAAAAAATCATGAAAAGAAAAAGGCCCCGAGATCAGTTTGGTGCGATGGCGGCAGTGTTTTTCAGAAAAAGAGCAAGATATTATGGTATCATGAATTTGGTTCTTACCATAAATGTTTAAACGTGTTTGCTACTTTTTACAAAAAAAAAATGTCATCTTTATTAGACTAATGTCATCTTTATTAGACTAATGTGGCAAATTGTTTTTTCCTATGAACACGACTAAAGTAGGGGACAAAGTAGTCTCTCCATGGAGCTTTATATTACATGTAATAAAAGCCTCTGCTCTCCTATAATCGTTTGAACAAACCTTGTGGAAGTGACACTCAAAACTAACAACGTATAAGAACATATGAGTATTTGTAAAATCTTGCCATGTTAAGTACACATACAATGTTATGAAAGCGAATGTTTTTGTCGCAGACACATACATGTATTTATTTAGGTTTCTATTTGAAGGTATTAATTTAAATGTAATAATTATATAATTATACACTTAATCTTTATCAAACATGTACGCGAACAATACCTAATGGATTGAATTTCAATTAAAACAAAAATTAATTTTTGGGCGTAAGGGACACTTTGACAGCGAAAGCAGCTGTACGAGTAGATAGTCTGCTGCAATCTCGACCACCCTTGTAAAATACAAGCATTTTTATCAACTGTAAACAGATGTTGTTTCTTATGAAAGAGATGAAACCTGTAGAAGCGTCCACTTTCATTGTTTTTTGTGACTGTCTTAACTGAAGTGTATACTTATTTTCTTCTACCCGATATGATAGATAAGTTTGGCAATTGGTGTAAATAAGACAATGCTATCTTGAGATTCTCTATACTTTATGTAAATATAGTATACTATCTCAAACGAAAAACCTTATTTTTATTTGTCGGTTCAAATCAGGATATATATGCTGTTGTTTTTTATTTTCGTGTAAATCGACTAACTGCTTAGTATATAGTAAATAAAATATGATCTTTTTGTGCAGTTACAAAACTGAGAAAAGGATTAAACGTTTTTTTAGTTTTCTTTCCTCGTCATTATGCAAAGTTGCCTATCATATAAATTTGCAAGTTTTGTAGATATAGATGTTTGTTAGTTTATATTCATATGTTATTTATGATTAATATTGCTCTGTGTAATGCATGAATACATTTGGGTCTAGAGCTGAAGGAAACCATAATACGATTTCTAAAGCAGTCTGAGTATGATACTGTTGACCATGATATTTTATGTGGAAAATTGAAATTGATGGGTATCTCTAATACTGACTGGTTTATGTCTTATCTTAAAGGTAGAAAACAAACTGTTAGTGTTGATAATATTTTATCAGATTACATGCCTGTTACATGTGGGGTTCCCCAGGGCAGCATCCTGGGTCCTCTTTTATTTTTGTGCTATGTAAATGACATGAGAATTAGTATAGATCAAGAATGTAAACTTATTCTGTATGCCGATGACAGTGCAATTCTTTTTGCCCACAAAATCCAAGTATTATTTCTCAAAAACTTGGACAAACACTAGAGTCTTGTTCATCTTGGCTTGTAGATAACAAATTGTCACTTCATCTAGGAAAGACTGAATGTCTTATTTTTGGTTCCAAACGTAAACTAAAACAAGTAAAAGAGTTCAAAATTGTTTGTAATGGACATACTATTGAATCCACAAAATCTGTTAAATATCTAGGTTTAAATATTGATGATTCTTTGTCAGGTGAATCTATTGTTAATTGTATTCTCACAAAGGTGAATTCACGTCTTAAGTTTTTGTATAAGCAAGCAAATGTTTTAGATTTTAGGACTAGAAAATATTTATGCTCAGCACTAATACAATGTCACCTTAATTATGCATGTTCTTCTTGGTACCCGAGCCTGAACAAGTGTTTTAAAAATAAGCTTCAAATTTGTCAAAATAAAATTGTTAGTTTTATACACGGTATGGGACCTAGAGATAGTGTCAATAATGTTATTCTTGCTAATATGTCTTTACTAAATGTAGAAAACAGAAATAAGCAATTACGTCTTAATCATGTTTTTAAAATTGTTAATAACCAGTGCCCTTCATATATGATAGAAAATTTTATACCTGTTCGAGACATTCATTCTTATTCAACTCGGTCGAATCAGTACAATTTTAGGGTCCCAAGAAATTATGGGAAAGATAATGTAACTTTTTTTCAAAAAGCAATTAATGATTGGAATTCCTTGCCAACATACATCAAAAAAATTAATAAGATAGGAAATTTCAAAAGCTCTGTGAAGGCCCATTTACTAGAACAGTTAGGTTAGTAAATCATAATTAAATCCACTAGTATGACTAGATATTGATCTCATTTTTATTGTTTTCTTTTTAGCAAAGTTAATGGAAATACTAAAGTTGATATTTTACGTAAATGACATCTTCCAGTTTCCAAAGTTTTGTATTTTTCAATGTTTTTGTGTTTTATATTGTATATCATAGTAAGTATATATCCAAGGACCCCATTGGAAATAAGCCTACGGGCTTTCATGGGCAATCCGAGGTTATTGCACACTACTCTATACATGTTTCCACTTACGTCCTTACATTTTATTAAACTAGTAAATTGATATCTAGTCATAGGAAAGAAAGAGTATTAGATTTTGTTTTTAGTTATAATATTTTATTATTTAATGAGCCGTCTGTGATATTTATGTCTGACAAACTTCCGAAATATTTTATTACAATTGTGTTTTTTATAAAATGCTAAAGTGTTGTTTTATGTATACATGTATGTGTGTTTTAACCTGAATAAATATCTATCTATCTAATATATCCCGTATTGTACAGAACAGTTTCAAGAAACCCATTAATTTTGTCTCTAAAATATGACGATAACACATAATGTTCTTTTAAGAATAATGACTGACAGTTAAATTTTATTAAGATGATTTAAAGCAGCACGCCTCCAGATTCATGCTAATTTTCATGAAAATTTAGAAAATGTATTATTTAGTGAAATAACCAAAAGGAAGCAATTTACACATTATCAATGGCACTTACCACCCATGTAAATTACGAAAAAGAGGACAAAATATGCAAAAATAGCCCTTACTGCGTTAGTAACGCAGTAGAAATATAGTTATAAATACTAAAAAATCAGTCATTAATCGCACATAACATGTAAATTATTACTTGAATCTTGAATATTTTTACTTTTCCTAAAATCTTAGTATATTTTTCTCAGGTTTGATAATATTGAAATATTTTCGCTCATCTGGAGGCACGCAGCTTTAATTCATTGTACAGATATATTTGGATGTTTTTATCGTTAACGGACTATTTTATTCATGGAAATACACGGAGGTCACGAAAACTCATCTGCTCAATATGAAACATATTTGATATTTTCCAATACCGGAAATATTTTGGACATTCACGCGGTACAAAAGCGATATATGTTTAATATTATTCCTGTATGTTCACAGAGAAGTTCTTTTCCATTATAGTACAATCTCGTATCATGGGTATCCAGGATTATCTTGATGAAACCTCGTTTGTTCATTTAAAAATCTGTTTTTTATATTATTTTCATTAAAATACGATTTTATATACAGAAAAAGAAATCGAACTTTGACAAAATAAAATTCTTTTTAAATTGGATTAACATTGACAATCAAACAAGATTGATTAATGTTTATGTAGGAGATTGATCAATGTTCAAGTAGAAGATTGATCAATGTTCATGTAGAAGTTGGACAATGTTCATGTTGGAGATTGATCAATGTTCATGAAAAGGATGAATCAATGTTAATGTAGAAGATTTAACCATATTTAGTAAGAAGATTGATAAAAAAGAAAATATATACACATAAAGAATGTAGAGCGATTTTTGATATTAAAAAAAGATATCTCAGAAATGAATCATTTGGATATTCTTATGACGTATTCCTAGATAACAAAAATTATTGATAGAGTTCTAAAGTGATTTAGTATGAACATATATATAATTAGTAATGATATTTTGTTCTAGTACTACCGAGATATGATATCGTGTCTAAAGAAAAATAACCTTTATCAACAACATCTGTATATATAATTTTCTCTGTTTCTTTCCGCCTTTGATACCGAGAACTATCAGCATTATTATTTATTGAATTACAGACCTTCGATTTAAGACCAATAGACTAATAGGTTATTATTCTTTATCAATATTCGCCATAACCTATTTACATTAATACATCACCAAACATAATAATAACAATAAAAATAATAATAATAATAATGATAAAAATAATAATAATAATGATAATGATAATGATGTTGATAATGATAATATTATCATGTGCCTCATTAATTAAGTAATTCTCAAAGTCTGTGTTGTTTTGCTTGTGATGGTGTTGAAAGCTACTTCTACCCAATCATATCAACTGCTACACAATTTACGATATCATACAAAGCGTTTTATTAACTATTCACTTGTTTATACGTATACGTTTGACGATGTCTGAACACAAAGTCAGTTACAAATATTTTCCAGTTCCGACATCAAAGAGTATTTCTGGAACGATCGTATTACACGTGGGTTTGTAAGTTAAGCTCTTACTCGATTTAAAGAATTAAAGCTATCTTTTTGAAAGCACAAATTATGTTGACATACATGAAGCTTTGTCCCTCTGAATCTTCGTACATAATTTCAATACTTTGTCACTATCTAGGGTAAATTAGCAAATCTCAAAGGGTAAAAGAATTCTACTAAAGATTTAAGGTGCTTGGATTTGTTTATCACTTTCATCATGGAACTGTTAACACTGTTTAACTTCATGTACAAGATTCGGTTAATGGAAATAAAATGTGTATAAATGAACAAACATTTATTTTATTTACAGAAATAATTTTGAAAGAAACAACTGATACCTCTATAATTAGAACTAAGTCTTTGTTTGTTTGTTTATTCATTTGGTTTTATAACACATTAAAACAATTTAGGACATATGGCGCCGAAAAGAGAAAGACTTTTGCTAACCTCGGGTGTCAAAACCAGGGGTCAAAACCAGTTTTCAGATCGTTTTTATACGTTTGCAAATTTGTTAAATGAGAATAAAATTAATTTCAACCAACGGGTTAGCTCTTGTTCCTTGTTCAAATGTCAACCTCCTCCTCCTCATTTTTTTGTTTAAACGTAAGGATAGGATCTGTAAAACAAACTAGCATAATCTATGGTCTAAATTGTCTAGACATATTTCATGTGATACCTCTTAATATTAATATCAACCTTGAAGGGCGACTTTTGATATAAAAATATTTGTTTATTTCTATGGTTTAATGGTGCACTACCAGCATTTAGGTCAAAAAGAGCAGAGACGGTAAAAAAGATTCTGTCTAACCTGGAGTGTTGTGATATTCAAAGCAACACCAGATTTCTTGTTCACTGTCAAAAATAATCAGGATCAAATAAATGATCCAGATATTAATTCCAATGTCCTATAAAACTAAAATTGATCGTTATCTACCAGAATGAAATGGCACATATACAAAATGTAAAAACGTTTTGTTTTAGACGTCTTGTTACCACGCAGGGTAAAACGGTACTTTCTTTTCAGAGTAACACCTTTTAGCAGACAAAAGATCTTGATTGTTTCTGAGAGGTGTTGCTCTAAAAGCTTGTGAAAGTAAACCTATTGTGAAGTCTTACTTTGGTAAAACAAATCGGTTGTAAAAGGTTACTGCTCGATCTCTAGTGTTCTTTAGAGATTGAGCTGTACATTTTTATTTGCCCAGTTGATAATATTACTCTTTTTCAAAAACAGCTCGAACATGGAAACTTTTCTTTTTAACAACAGCGTATGCTTATGATATCAAACCCTCCTCATTAACATTAAATAAGATATATTTCTGCGATAATTTTAAACAGACAAATACTCGTTAAAATCTTTCAAAATCGATCAGTTTGCTTTAATGTTTATAAGTGATATCGTTTTACTAAAGATAAAAGACTTCAACGCGAAATAATTGATAACCATGGCCGGCATATGAAATTACATTCACTCCTCTAAAAACTTATAACAGGAAAAAAAAGGAGATGAACTATCTTAGCAAATAAAACTGGAATAAAAATGAAACTCACTGCTCGAGACGGATATATCATAAAATTGCATCTGTTTTTGTTAGGTAAATATTATTTTCTAAATTGTTTTTCAAGTAGATGAATAACTATTTCAATAAAGTTTTGAATTTTTTAAGAAGACCTCAGAATTAAGCAGATACAATATTTAAGTCAATGACTGTTCTGTTTTTATGAAATAACAAATCAGAATATTAAATTATGAACATTAATTTTATCTTTAGAACATTCTGATACTGTCAACCCCTACATGTACTTTATTTACTTAATTATCCTTACTTTTTATTTATTTTACAGCGGTGTACGTTAACGTGTTAGGCGCTTCAATCATAAGTAAGTCTTGTCAAACATTTTTTTTTTGCATTTAAGTTTAAAAATTCCATTACAAATGATATTTTATTATCAACTCTTTTTGTTGAGAAAAGAATTTTTTTTCAAGATTGGGCTTAACAAATAATATTTTATTATCAACTCAGAAACTTTAAACATATATAATGTATACATTTGTATAATAGTATCAGTCCCAAGTTATTTTACTATAAAAATGGAATGCACTTCAACAGGGAAGATACTTTATAATAATCTATTTTTGTTTCAGTTATACTTTTCTTTCTTACTTTTTTATTGTGCTTTTTCCAAAAAACATTAAATGATATTCAATTTATACTTAAACCTTTCGAATGTTTTGTTCACTATCAGCTTTGAAATATGCATTTCAAAAGGACATATAACCTTTGAATTTTTACTCCTTTTCTCTTGATCAGTACCATTGTTTTGACATAAAGCTTTTGTTTTTTCTTTATCGGAAAACGCCAAAGACATTCATTAAACACTACACTTAATAACTATCAAGGGGAGGTAAATATGCCAATAACTTATGCATAAGTAAGCAATCTTACCCACGTTGCATTATTTATAATATCGCACAGAGAAAAGTGGAGGAACAGGCTGTCCACTGACTGTTGTTGACAATCAGTCATCTGTTATACCCTGTATCACAATCAAGAACAAAGTATTTTGTAGTTAAATTATCATTGTATAACTCATCGTCATCAATCATTACATTTTCTTTTAACACAAAAATTGTTTCAATTTTAGACAACTCACTTATGGATAACATTCTAAATTCTGAGACTAGAGAAGGTAAGACATTAATACATATGAAAGATCACCTCTGTATATATTCCGTTTCTATAATTGTTTTAATCTTTTGATTATAAGATGTCATTCACTGTCATAATATAGGGTTACATTTCAAACCATCGATTTTATCATATCCATATAACATCGTTTTAATTTTTCTAGATTATATTTTTCGTAGTAAAAAAGTGAATTGATTGTTGCTTTTTCCCCTAACTGTGACTATACAGCATAATTTTTTATTCCTACCGGTTCAAAATAAAATCAAACGAATAGAAAGACAAACCAATTATTCTTGCATAGCAGACTGGCGTTTCCGTGAGTTTTACCCATGCCGGAAATTTCATCTGGCATAGGGGGTGCCAGATGAGTCGCGTGCCAAACAACAACGTCATTTTAGCGCCAAATGAACAGTGTACAATATAAAAGAGGAATGTCCAATCATTCCTGTTTATTATGGCTCTTTTGGTCATTTTAGTGGTTAAACTGGTACATAAAAATCAAGGCAAATTTATATAAATGGACAATTCTTTATTAAAATCATTGAAATATCAAAAGCATTTTTATTAACAGATCAAATATTTACATACACAATTCACATTTCTAAATTAACTTCTTATATATCTAACACTTCTTGGCCACAATTATTCTGCTACAACATAATGTTCGGTGCCCGAACATTTTGTGAAATGAAAAATAAATGAATTACTTCATTGACCAGACTAAATCATCAAATCAAAGTTTTAACTAAAAATGTTAGGGCACCGAACAATTTCCAAAATAAAACAAAGATTAACTGACAATAAACCGAAGCATTAAATACAAGATTTCATTCAAAATGTTAGGGCACCGAACATTTTGCAAATTAAAAAAAGATTTACTAAAGATGGACGCAAGTGTTTAGTCAATGTTTTAACTAAAAATGTTAGGGCACCGAACAATTTCCAAATTAAAACAATGATTTAATGACAATAGACCGAAGCATTAAATACAAGTTTTCATTCAAAATGTTCGGGCACCGAACAATTTACAAATTAAAAAATGATATACTGACGATAGACTTAAGTGTTTAATCAATGTTTTAACTAAAAATGTTAGGGCACCGAACAATTTCCAAATTAAAACAAAGATTTACTGACAATAGACCGAAGCATTAAATACAAGTTTTCATTCAAAATGTTCGGGCACCGAACAATTTACAAATTAAAAAATGATTTACTGACGATAGACTTAAGTGTTTAATCAATGTTTTAACTAAAAATGTTAGGGCACCGAACAATTTCCAAATTAAAACAAAGATTAACTGACAAAAGACCGAAACATTAAATACAAGTTTTCATTCAAAATGTTAGGGCACCGAACAATTTACAAATTAAAAAAATATTTACTGACGATAGACTTAAGTGTTAAATCAATGTTTTAACTAAAAATGTTAGGGCACCGAACAATTTCCAAATTAAAACAAAGATTTACTTACAATAGACCGAAGCATTAAATACAAGTTTTCATTCAAAATGTTCGGGTACCGAACAATTTACAAATTAAAAAAATATTTACTGACGATACACTTAATTGTTAAATCAATGTTTTAACTAAAAATGTTAGGGCACCGAACAATTTCCAAATTAAAACAAAGATTAACTGACAATAGACCGAAGCATTGAATACAAGTTTTCATTCAAAATGTTCGGGCACCGAACAATTTCCAAAATAAAAAAAAGATTTACTGACGATGGGCTTAAGTGTTTAATCAATGTTTTAACTAAAAATGTTAGGGCACCGAACAATTTCCAAATTAAAACAAAGATTTACAGACAATAGACCGAAGCATTAAATACAAGTTTTCATTCAAAATGTTCGGGCACCGAACAATTTACAAATTAAAAAATGATTTACTGACGATGGGCTTAAGTGTTTAATCAATGTTTTAACTAAAAATGTAAGGGCACCGAACAATTTCCAAATTAAAACAAAGATTAACTGACAAAAGACCGAAGCATTAAATACAAGATTTCATTCAAAATGTTCGGGCACCGAACAATTTACAAATTAAAAAATGATATACTGACGATAGACTTAAGTGTTTCATCAATGTTTTAACTTAAAATGTTAGGGCACCGAACAATTTCCAAATTAAAACAAAGATTTACTGACAATAGACCGAAGCATTAAATACAAGTTTTCATTCAAAATGTTAGGGCACCGAACATTTTGCAAATTAAAAAAAAAGATTTACTGATGATGGACTTCAATGTTTAATCAATGCTTTTACTAAAAATGTTAGGGCACCGAACATTTTGCAAATTAAAACAAAGATTTACTAACAATAGACTGAAGCAAGTTTAAATACAAGTTTTCATTTAAAAAGTTAGGGCACCAAACAATTTACAGAACTACAATATACCATGTACAAAATATATAAAAGGGACTTTTTTAAGCATTAAAGAATTCACTAATGGAAAATTTAGGGCACCGAACATTTTGTAAAATTTCAAAAATTACTTTCTTTATTTCAAATAAGTTTTAAAAATCATAAAAACTTAATGACTTTGAAAAAAAAAATGTTCAGCACTTTCGCAAAATTAGAAACAAAGGCAAAAAGAAATGAATTATTGTAAATCAGTGTTTTAATTCAAAATGTTTGGACGTAAAACAATTAACAAGTTAAAAAAAAAGATTTACCGACAATCGATAGAACCATTAAATACAAGTTTTCATTCAAAATGTTACAGCACCGAACATTTTGGAAATTAAAACAAGAGCATCGCTAGTTGGAGCATTATATGCCCGAACGTGTTTTTTTTTTTAGTAAGGATGAAGCATTTGTAAGACATGGGAATTAAAATGTTTTACTTAAACAGATGGACAGAAAGACGCCAGGGATATAACATGATATAAGCAAAATTTTTTTAGGACATATATTTATAATTAATGTAATCAATATAAGCTGTAGGTTGATTAATACTCAAGTTATTGAGCGAAAACCATTTTCAGTGACCTTGACCTTGTGACCCAAAATTTTTAGGGGTCTTCTACACAATACTGACAATCATCCAATGAAGTTTGAACACTGTGGGCGAAATGGAACTTTAGTTATGCTCCAGAAACTGTTTTCAGTTTTAAGATAATAGTGACCTTGACTTTTGACCTTGTGACCCCAAAATCAATAGGGGTGTTCTACTCAATATGGACAATCATCCTATGAAGTTTGAATATTGTGGGCCAAAAGGAACATAAGTTAAGCTCTGGAAACTGTTTTCAGTTTTAAGGTAATAGTGACCTTGACTTTTGACCTTGTGACCCCAAAATCAATAGGGGTGTTCTACTCAATATGGACAATCATCCTATGAAGTTTGAACATTGTGGGCCAAAAAGGAACATAAGCTAAGCTCTGGAAACTGTTTTCAGTTTTAAGATAATAGTGACCTTGACCTTTTCTTGTGACCAAAAAATCAATAGGGGTCTTCTACTCAATATGAACAATCATCCTATATGTTTGAGTATTGTGGGCCAAATGGAACTGTAGTTATGCTCCGAAAAAAAATTTCAGTGTCAAGGTAATAGTGACCTTGACCTTTGACCTTGTGACACCAAAATCAATAGGGGTCTTCTTCCCAATATTGACAATCATCCTATGAAGTTTGAATATTGTTGGCCAAATGGAACTTAAGTTATGCTCTGGAAACTGTTTTCAGTGTTAAGCTAATAGTGACCTTGACCTTTGACCCCAAAATCAATATGGGTCTTCTACCAAATATGGACAATCATCCTATGAAGTTTGTTTATTGTGGGCCAAATGGAACTTAAGTTATGCTCTGAAAATGTTTTCAGTGTCAAGGTCATAGTGACATTGACCTTTGACCTGGTGACCTCAAAATCAATAGGGGTCTTATACCCAATATGGACAATCATCCTATAAAGTTTGTATATTGTGGGCCAAATTGAACTTAAGTTATGCTCCGGAAACTGTTTTCAGTGTTAGGTAATAGTGACCTTGACCTTTGACCTTGCGACCCCAAAATCAATAGGGGTCTTTAATTCAATATGGACAATTATCCTATGAAGTTTGAATATTGTTGGCCAAATGGAACTTAAGTTATGCTTCGGAAACTGTTTTCAGTGTCAAAGTCATAGTGACCTTTGACCTCAAAATCAATAGGGGTCTTCTACCTAGTATGGACAATCATCCTATGAAGTTTGTTTATTGTGGGCCAAATGGAACTTAAGGTATGCTCTGGAAACTGTTTTCAGTGTTAGGCAATAGTGACCTTCACCTTGTGACCCCAAAATCAATAGGGGTCTTTTAAACAATATGGACAATCATCCTATGAAGTTTGAATATTTTGGGCTGAATGGAACTTAGGTCATGCTCCGGCAACCAAATTGCTAACGGACGGACGGACAGACAGACAGAAGGATGCCATGGGGTATAACATAATATGCCCGAAAAAAAGATTTACTGACAATAGATTGAAGCATTTAAATACAAGTTTTCATTCAAAATGTTACAGCAGAGAACATTTGACAAAATGAAAGAAGAATTATATTCTTACAGTCTAAAGCATTAAAACAAATTTACAGATATATAAATATAATTCTAACACATCTACAATTTTTCTAACATATGTACAGTATAAGTTAGTCTTCTACAATTAAAAATGTAATGGCATTTTACAGACTTTAAAAATTGACTGAAAAACTTGCAATGATGTTTTTGAAAAAAAAAAAACAAAAAAAACTACAACATTTAACTAGGTTTGATCAAACAGAACAAGAATACTTACTAACATTTGGCAGACTTGAAATTAAAAAAAAAGGCTTTCTTACATGTTACAAGACAAAACAGTTTTCAAAGTTTCATGAAATCAAGGGTTGTTTAAATGTTTGATGAAATGCTACTAGCTTAATGTTTGGCCACCTACTATATAACCAAGAGTAAAAATATTTAGTTCCGCCTTATTGAATTCCCGGAGGTACATCAACAAAAAAGACTAAGCATTTTCTACTTATATAAGAAGCAATAATTATTTATTCACTTAGTCAGTTATTATTACACACTTTTCTACACAACTATTACTCCGATGAAAATTAATGTCAGCAATGTAAGCAACAAGGCACAGATATCGCCGAAGATTAACAAGAGCGTGAAAATCAGAGACTCAATATGTGAAATATGAAGACTTTGTAATAAGTAGTAACCATAATAATAAGTGGAAATCATATAACCATTCAAGGCCCCTGTGACCTTGACATTTTACTTAGTGACCCAAAAATCAATAGGGGTCATCTACTAGTTACGACCAATTAATATGTGACATATGAAGACTTTGTGATGAATTATAACAAAGATAATGAGCAGAAGCCATTCTGACATTTGAGGCCCCTGTGACCTTGACCTTTGACGTTATGACCCAAAAATCAATAGGGGTCATCTACTAGTTATAACCAATCAATATGTGAAATATGAAGACTATGTGATGAATTCTTTTCAAGATAATCAGCAGAAACCCTTCTGACATTTAAGGCCTCTGTGACCTTGACTTTGACCTAGTGACTTCAAAATCAATAGAAGTCATCTACTATAACGACCAATCACTATGTGAAGTATGACGACTTTGTGATGAATACTTTACAAGATAATCAGCGACACCATTTTGACATTTAAGGCCCCTGTGACCTTGACCTAGTGACCCCAAAAACGATAGGGGTCATCTACTTGATATGACCAATTAATATGTGAAATATGAAGACTTTATGATGAATTATTTTCAAGAAAATCAGCGGAAACTATTCTGACATTTAAGGCTCCTGTGACCTTGACCTTTGACCTAGTGAACCCAAAATCAATATGGGTCATCTACTAGTTATGACCAATCATTATGTGAAATATTAAGACTATATGATAAATATTTTTCAAGATAATAAGTGGAAACCATGTGGTCTACCGACGGACTGACATTAGCAAAACAATATACCCCCCCCCTCCTTCAAAGGGGGGGCATACAAATTCAACACATCATTTCTCCCCAATGAGATATATCCATCTTTAATGTATTAAGTTTCACAAACATGTAGATATCTGCTTTTGATGGATGGATAGATGGACATTCCGACCCATTTATTTAGTTGTTAAAATGTTATGAAAACATAATGATTCTTGGTGTTTTACTGCATACTATTGTTTGTTCATTCAACATGTAACACATGCACTTTTTGCACTAAAATTGCACCTGTCAACATCTCTCTTTAAAGCCATATAGATATAGTTAACAAACAATATTCAACAACCATCTTCAGTATCAAATGGAAGTTTCAACAAAACTTATGCAAAGTTTAAGCACATGTTCCACCCAAACATGTTTCTGTTCCTCTATGATGAATAGGGAAAATCTTCTTAACAACAATATCTGAAAATAAACAAAAAAAAACTATTTTACTTTTTTTATATTTCACAATTTGATGAATACAGTACTTCATATTCAATTTATATACTGTGACATTGATTAAGATATGCAATTGCCTTTAAAAGACAGACATTTATTTAGAGGCCAAATTATTCAACAAATTTACTAACTAAACTTAAGAATAATAATTATTTATGTCTACAATTGCATATTAACTATAGTCCATATCATACATTTAAATGTTTATATAGCATCATTATTTTTTGAGTAAGTTTAAGGTGAAAGACAAGAATCATTCACAAATTTCTTTATAGGGCCAAGCCATTTTTACTTAACAAAATATATGCTCTCTTTAGAGGTGATATATAAAAGGGTAATTGATCTTTAAATTTCCTCAAGACAAGAGGACTGTGATTACTAAAGAGTTTCAAATGGTTGATGAACAAAACAGGCAAAGAGAATTGTATTTGGTAAAGTACTGTCTAAAGTATCATTTTAGCACATTTTGTAGATATTGTACAAGTACTTACTTAATTTAACTGTAACCAATATATCTAGTTGTTGAAGGTAACCACTTTTATCCAAGATATGACCTGAAATAATGGTAATATTTACATTATAACAATTAACAAATGCATATTTAATGTGGTCCAAAGGAATGCTGTAGTAACTGGAACAATACTGTCTCAACCAATATCAGATATTTGATGAATATTCAATTCAAAGAACAGAGTTCAGATAAGCAGACAATGGGGTGTGCTTGGCTTAGATAAGTTGACTTCAAATCACTTGCAACTCCCACTGACGACTCTGTGTACTTTCATGTGAGGAAACTACATAAATCAAACATCTTACAGAATGTTGGTTTATCTACTCAGGTACCTGCTCATGCCTGACATAATGCATGAATACACTTTAATTCACTGCTATAACTTTGATCGAGGGACTTAAGAATAGCACGCAATACATCATCTACTAATGGTAGCTGCATTAACCAATTCATTTTGAATTCCTATCATTCATGCAGAAGTTAAAACCCTAAAATCCCTTAAACACCACAACAACTTTGTACTCAATAGTCAATTCACTTACATATTCTTCTTTTGATTAGTTTGTAATCACCAGTCTCCTCCATCACATATCTATTTTGCTTGGCTCAGTTTACAGGCTTGGAACCTGAAATTTTAAGCAACTATTTTTTAACTGTTGTACCATTACAAACATATTCAATTGTGTTATAGTATAAATTTAAATTTTAGGAAAATAATAAGTTTTAGGGTAAATAAATACAGATAAATGCTAAACCTGATAAATTTCTGAAATAGACATTGTCTAGCTTTCATTTATAAAACTTTCATTATCAATTTGGTCAGCTAACAATAAAGCCTGGCTCTTTACTGGTAGTAAAGGCGGCAGTGACCTTCGATTCCTGCTGGCCAGCAGGTTGCTATGAAAGTCAATGGTACTGGTTACTATAGAAAATCAAATTTTGCTATGGAAGTCAATGGTTCTTATGGAAAGTCTGTAACTGATATGAAAAGAAAAGTCAACAGTTGCTATGGAAAGATAAAGTTTGCTTAAATTGGAAGATAAGACACTGGTTGCTATGGATTCCACTGGTTACTAAGAATTAAGTTGATGCTGGTAGAGATCATAGGTACAATGTATGTACTTAAGAAATTTATTTCAATGGTAATATGGAACTTCCAGAAAATTACTGGTTATTAAGGGAAGTAAATTTCATCATGGACAGTCATGGTTGCTATGGCAGTCTCCAACTGGTATGAAATATCACTAGTTGCTATGGAAAGTAAATGGTTGCTATGGGAGTCATTGGTTGCTTTGTAAAGTCACAGATTGCTATGGCTGTCACTGATTGCTATGAAAAGTCACTGGTCCCAGTGTCATCATTCCCCCCCCCCCCTAGTTTCTTAATGGTGCCAGTACAAAACAAATGGGGGAAAAATGTATCACATGCACTCAAATTGAGAATTTAACATAATATGTACCAAGCATTCGTGGTGAATTTTCTAATCCAGGGAGACATTAGTACTATGCATAATATACACTTTTAAACCATGTTTTACAAACAATAAGACACTTAAATCTAATGAGTCAACTTGTTTTCCTATTTGAATATTAGAAAACTCATAGTACATAAATTATATAAATGTTCAGGAGTAAACAATATACTGGGTACGAATATGGCAATATGGGTCATGTGGTTAGATTTGTTTTTTCATCACATATCACTTAACAATATGGAAAAGCTCTGCCATTACTGATTTTTTTTACCTTTCAATTTACGATTTCTTGTAGGGAATTTTCAACTTTGACCCTAAGGGCAAAAGATTTCTAAGCAATTAAACTAGCTGTTACAGTTTCCACATAAGCTTGATATTCTAACTACATGTACATGTTTTTTGTATTACTCAGAATATAATATGCTTTATATTATAGTGTAATAGAATTTAAGTCAAGTCAGTAAAATTTTCTATGTCAATTGTCATCCATTAGAACCATTAGGGCACAGTCAGACATACATGCGTACAATGTATTTGAAAAAAATGGCAGCTATAATTTAACCCATTACCAGATATATACACCTTTCTATTCTAAGCCCCCCCCCCACCCTTTTGTTGTCTCAAATGGTGAAAAAAATGCCTTATTTAGGGCCCAAACACTTGTTTTGTTTGAGAAATACTGTTTAAAAAAGTGACCACTTTTTCGGCGCCACCCACCCCCCTGATCCAAAAGATACATTAGGGGGTTGCCAGAAGGGGTATGTGCCCCCTTCTGTTAGGGGGTTTTGATCGAGGGTGGCAGTCCCCATCATCACTTTATTTTCTGAACATAATTTGGACAATTTTAGTACACATCAACCTCATTATTTGCAATCAAATAATCAATTTAAATAGCAAAAAGTAATCATTCATTTATATAATTATTTATTTTTTATCAAAATTTTGGTTGAATAAACTTGTGACACCAGTGGTCTGTGAAGCATTAGAAGCATATTGAAGATTGAGATTTCAATTAATTGAGTTTTGGGATGAATTTAATTTAACAAATTAGGCTGTATATCTTGAGCTGTTGTTCATCCCTATCAAGGGGAAAAATCAGTTTTAAACATTTTCCACTTTTAAAGTGAAACATTTTTGGGGTGATAAATCTGGATCTGGGAGAAATCAGTAGAAATCTATAATTGTGAGGCACATTTATAAATAAATAAACTACATGTATCAAAAGTGTATAAACCTAAAAGGTCATTATGAGTCTGAAGATTAAAACATTATTGTTAAAATTAAAACAAAATCTAAAACACCTGAATGAAAGGTCAATATCTGTGTATGGTTGGGGACAACTAAAACCAGACTACTAGTCTAGTCAATATACCCTAATTTGGGGGTCAACCTAGAACTACTGGTATAGTAGCGTAGTCAGAGCAAGTTTTAAAACGGAAAAAATCATTACATAAAACCGATTTTATCTTTTTAATTGCAAACGCAAAATTTCGGGACTTTTTATGGTAAGCACTTAAGATTCTTTAAGTTCTTCAGTGAGGTGTTGATAAGAATTCTTTTGCAATTAGTTCTAGGTGTATCTTTACTTTTACTGGCCTATACAACCAAACCCAGACAGCCCTGAATTAGTTTGATTTAGTTTTTTTTTCTTTTTCCAGGTAGTTGATCTAATATCAGATGCTTTTTTTATCAACAATAAATGCATGTTTCTTTTATAATTAATAAATCTATTTCAACTTAATTCTTTCATAAACGGTAATCTTCTTATGTCCAGGGCAGTCATTGAATTTATAGTTTTGAATTTACTGGCCCGAATTCTAGATTTGAATTCATCCTACTAATATTTAACTACATTTTCTCTAATATTTACACTCAGACTGGCCCTAACAAATTTTCACTGGCCATGGGCCACCGGGCCAGTGCTAAATTCGATGACTGCCAGGGATAAAAAAGTCCACTTGTCTGCTGGTATTTACGAGAAGGACTGAGGCAGGAGCTTGTAAATGCCATTTAGAATCTAGTATCAATAAACTGACACTAGATTCTACTAGGCAACTTTCATTATACCTCTATTGAAATGTAGATCAAACTGGTGTACTTAAAAATTGGTGTAATGAAATTGTGTAATAGTGTCATGTTGTTGTTGTTATGAATAGCTAGGCTATATAGAAATGTTGAAATGTTAGGGAAGGATGGGGGGGTAGTCTCAATATTTCGACTGCAAGACAGACCGATTTTATAATCTGAAATTTCATAGATGTGTCAAGGGCGACCATCACCTATATAAGAAAAAGCCCTAAAGCGCACAATTTGTTGGGCTGGGGGGGGGGGCGGCAGGCCTGCAGGACAGGGCAGACCTAGTTCTGGCTTCCATAACTTTATATGTCGCTTTTATTTTGACGTTGCGACAGTAAACAGGTCTACCTGTACGAAATTTTGGCACGGATTCTGGGCGTAAATGGCACGGAATTGGGATGGAATCATTGCTTTCTGGGCGGACTAAGCACGGAAAAGCAAATTCCGTGTCAGTCCGCCCCACACGGAAATCATTTCTGGGCGTAAAACAAGAACCATTCTGGGCGGAATTTTATTACGGGCGGAATTTTGTACTTGTACATTTTATCTTGGATGGAATTTCAAACTTAACTTTTTCTTGAGATAGAATGGGGCGGAATTCAGAACTTTGATTTTTCTGTTGGGCAAAATTTCAATCTTAGTAATTTGAGGTTGAATTTTTTTACACTTAGAATTTTTTGTTTGGAAATTTTCACTGAATACTTCATTAAATCAGTACACAAGAATGGAAATTCAACAATTAAAAGATAATTGGTGAAATAATCGAAGTGTTATTTATATCTGTTATTTAAACAGATTTTGTCAAACATTATTATTGAATTTTCAAAAGAGCTAAAATCTAATGCAAAATTTTATTTAATTTTCTATATCAAATAGCTTATTAAATTACTAAAGATACTGAAGTAAAATGTAAATTGTATGCTATTTAATTAAATTACTACATATCTAAATACATGAGTAATTCATCCCTGCAGTGTGTATCTATAGATTTTTAATTTCTTGGTAGCATTAAAGCAATTAATTGTTAAATAATTTAAGAATGATATTTTAAACTTTAATTTATGTTTTAAATGCCATATAAAATAGTACATAATCTACTAGCAAGTTTGTTTGGAAATTTGTAGACATACATCTAGATTATTTACACTTTACTCTGCCACTTATTTTATTATGTTACAATAAACACTTATACTAGTATATTAATTATTGCCTTTTAGTTTATGATTGTGTACAATAAACACATATATAATCATTATTGCCCATTATATACATGCACAATTAATGTGTTAAATATAATAACCACTGTGTGCTTGATAATTTCTTACAAGTCAGGATAAATAAATACTACAGACATTAAGGTTAAGATCAGATAAGACTAATGATAAACACTTGTGTTTCCCTCTATCTGATGCATGACTAATTCCTGATGGGGCATTCTGGTATACTGACCAGACTGTTCCATGTGATTATTAAGGTAGTCTGAGCAGTATACATTTCAAAACAATCAGTTAAGAAGGTAACTGACACTTTGATTCTCTTTCAAAAACTTATTATGATTTTCAAATTCTACATTTACTTATCATTTGATATGTTTTTACACTCAATAAATGTAAAAATAAGATGGTGGGACTGTTTTGATAATTTTGGATAATCCCTGTTTCACATAATGATGGACCTGTCCGTCCAGTTAAACTGTTGAACAATTTGAAATCTCAGATATATGGGTCAGCTGCTTATTGAATGCCACCACAAAGGATCTTGCAAAAATTTGGAGATTACATCTTGTTTTTGAATGTTGTGTACATATTTTGGAATTTTCAAAGAAAACATTTATCTAAATGTGACAAGATTGTGGAAATGTTTGGTTGTTGTAAATGAACTAAGAGTGAACTGAGGGAGGAAGATTATACAAAAGAATCATAGTAAAAAGTTTCAGGTAAACAACTTTTAGATACATTTATGCAAAAAAAGGTTATTATAAACAATCAAAATATATTGTGGCAGTAAGCAAAAATTGTTTCTATAAAATAAGGTTGATAACTATAAAGTAATGTTGATAAAACTATTATTCAAACTACATTTCCATGCTGTGAATAATTATCTGATTATTAAATCTAGATGTACATGCATGTATTACCAAAATTATTTGTTTAAAGGTCATGGTCCATAGACTGACCTCTGAGCTTATGTTTTACAGTGCTAAATTTCTATAAGATCTCACATGTTATGATATACATACAATAAAAAAAAATTAAATTATGAGAATATATAATTGCAGACTGGGCCATTGCAGACTGTGAAAATTTGCCAACTTAGTGTTTATAGTATCAGCAATATTTCACTACCTTGGAGTCTGAAAAGGTAATTACATGTATTTTTAAATATCTGAACAAACCATTTTTAGAGTACAATTGTTTCCCAGAAACCATTTTTAGAGTACAATTGTTTCCCAGAAACCATTTTTAGAGTACAATTGTTTCCCAGATAATGTAAAGATTATCAATTTTGACATCAAAAGTGTAATTACTAAAGCACTCATAATGGGCATTTTTTTTACATCATTTGCTTACTATGAAATGATGTTGCTATAGTATTTTTAAAACTGCATTTGCTTGAGTACAGTGTTTTAACATCCCAGATGAAATATTATAATGGAACACAATTATATTTTACCATAGAACAGAATTTGTTTCCATTCTTTTTAAATCAATTGTAATTTTTGTCCTTAAAGGTGAATGCAACTACAAGATGTGCCACTAGGAAACACTTGCACAGGACGTTAGCTGACATAATGAGGAAAAATTGTGGTTTTGATAATCAGTTTGAAAGAAAGTTTTGGTTTGTGACAGACAACATAATAGTTGAAATCAAGGTGATCAAAGAAAGCAGCAGTACCTACAAAAGTCATGTACAGATACTTGCACAATTAAAAAGCTGTTTGTGACACTTGAAGTTTATGTAGGATGTATTCTGTATCTAGACAAAAAGGATATCTTTTATTTGTGAAGAAAAACAAACTGTGATAATTTTCATATCTTAACTTGGATTATTGAAATACAATTAGATGTGATTTTAAGAGAATAATCATATAAACATACATGTATGTTTACTCATAAGCTTATAGAGAAGTTTACTACATGAATATTGAATTAATTATTACATATAAACTATAATTTTAGATGCATATCTTTAATTAAGATAGTGTAAATACAATTGTTTAGCCAGTCATTTAATTATCAATGGTCCAAAGTACATGACGAAATGGTCATCATTAATTAAATTAAATATAATAAAAAAACAACTGTTTATGGAATTTTGCTCTGATTATTCCATGCCAAAATTCCGTGCCAAGATTCCGTGCTCAGATTCCGTGCCAGTTTTCCGCACGGACATTTTTCCTGCTCATTTACATATTTCGTGCCAAATTCCGTGCCATTTCCACCCAGAATCCGTGCCAAGAGTTCCGTGCCTAAAATTCCGCACGGAATTTATTCCTGCTCATTTACATATTTCGTGCCAAATTCCGTGCCATTTCCGCCCAGAATCCGCCCGTAAAATGAACCCTTATCATATACTGAAAATTTTAAAGGAATTTTAACTTTCTGGGCGTAATACGTGCCGAAATTCCGCCCCAATTCTGGGCGTAACATTTCGTACAGGCAGCAATACTATATAATACCTGTTCGTTGAAGTATCTTTAGCTAGGGCAGACCGTGAGACAGGGCGGACCGTGACTCGAGACTAGGCGGACCATATTTTGGGACAGGGCGGACCGTCACTACCTATACGAAAAATCAGCATGGCTTTTATGAAAAGCAGGACCGATTCAGGCCTGTTTTGAACCAGAATTGGCAAAATCAGGGTGAAATAGACATGGACCCTGAATTTTCAAGAAATCTCACATGGTAATTCAAGTTTTTTCTACAGTACCCTGACATCGTCTTCATTTTGGTGGAGGCAGGAATATTTGCACTTTGAAAATATTTTGACACAGATTTTACTGACTTGGAGAAATATAAGCAAAATCTACCCAGATATTTCAAAGTAAGAAAATTTTCAAGAACCAGTTTCAATAAATTATAAAGTCTTAAAAGTTAGTTAAGTTCTTCATTTCCAGCCTGATTTTTCTCACAGGCAAAAGTATCGGACTTGGGAAGAAAAAATATGACCAGATTGATAAAAAAAACCTGTGTTCATCTTAAAAGTGTCAAAAAAAACAAAAAAAAAATGTATATAATGACCCCCTTTAAAAATATACTATAAGTTAAGAGTTATAGTATATTTTTAAAGGGGGTCATTATATACATTTTTGTTTTGTTTTTTTTGACACTTTTAAGATGAACACAGGTTTTTTTATCAATCTGGTCATATTGTTTCTTCCCAGGTCCGATACTTTTGCCTGTGATTTTTCTTAGTTACTGTACAGTACTGTACTGTACTCAGTACTGTAGACTAGATTCTAACAAAAAAAAACTCACCAAAAGCTACAAAATGTATCCGTGTTCGTTCATTTCCCCTTCCACATCACAAATATCCCTTTTGAAGTTTGTTTTCTCCGACACATAATCTTTTTTTGGTGACCGAATACACAGAGGTAATCACACAACGGGGTCAACGCAGTTGATGACGCAAAATTAGACGACTTCATTTTCACGCCATTGAAGGGGTGTCCAGTCCGATGACAGTGTGTAAACGTTTTAATGATATTTCTGATGAATCAACATTTCAATTATTCATAATTGATGGAAAGGATAATTTAATTATTCTATAAAACCTGGGACAAAAGATATTTTAAGTCACAGATAAACGAAACTGCTGTCACGAAAATTGTGTCTTGCATACGGAGTACCTGACTCCCCCGTGTAAGCGTAAAGATTTGTCCGTTGCCGCTGAAACTCTTTGAACTTCAAGCGTGTGCCTGTGTAGTTTAAAGACACGCAAAGCTGAGGTTTAAACGGGTAAATAAAATTTAATGTGATCTTACAAGAGGTGCTGTAGACTTGCTGGTTGTTTCTTAAAGACTAGGTGAGTAAATTTACTAACTACTGTACATATATATAGATTCTGATAAATTTTTTATTTTGTCAATTATTTTCAAGTAGAAATCTAGATTTTTTTATAGATAGAATTGGTGAGTTTTTCCATTGATTTTACCTAAAATATGTTTAATCTTGTTATTCATGAAATAGAGTGAAATAAGAATCCCTAAAGAAAAATTGCAATATAGATCTAATATCAAAATATTTAAATTAAAACGAATCCATTTTTTTTGTAATATTGTTCTTTTTTTAATACTTTTATTTGAGTGTAGGACAAAAGCCCTCCCGGACAAAAGCCCTCCCGTTAAAAAGTGACAAGGCGGACAAAAGCCCTTCCGTGAAAATGACAAGGCGGACAAAAGCCCACCCTTGAAAATGACAGGGCGGACAAAAGCCCTCCTGTAAAAATGACAGGGCGGACAAAAGCCCTCCCGTGAAAATAATAGGGCTGACAAAAGCCCTCTCACAGCAAATACATATATGTACGTTGAATAGTTTATATTTTCTTTTCAATGCACTCAACATATTAAAATTGTAATCACGAATATTTTTGTTTTCCATTGGCATAACCGTGTTTGTATGGTATGGGCTTGACCACATCCCTGAGAGGCATCTGAATAATTAGTGCTATAAAATCTGTAAGTGCATATTTATTCACATAGATATGAAGGATTACTCCTATGTGAAGTTAATATTAATAGAGTAATAAATGATGAAAAGAAGTTAAAATCATCTAACTTAAAAAGTAAAGACATTTATAATGTGCATTGTAATGACTCAAATACTTTTAAAAGTGACTTTGTTATTTTCACGGGAGGGCTTTTGTCCGCCCAGCCATTTTTATGGGAGGGCTTTTGTCCGCTCTGTTATTTTCACGGGAGGGCTTTTGTCTGCCCTGTCATTTTCACAGGAGGGCTTTTGTCCGCCTTGTCATTTTTTGACGGGAGGGCTTTTGTCCGGGAGGGCTTTTGTCCGTTTCCCCTTTTATTTAGATATAGATCTACTGGCCTTAATTTTTCAGAAAGATGTAGTGGCTCAAATGTCTTATAGTCTTATCACAGTAAATACTTCAGTGACAGACAGCTATGACTTCAAAACAGGGATTCAGACTGAAATACAAAAAATATGTCAGTAAAGATCAATAATTGAAGAGATTTTATGGATGGGAGTGGGACTCAAGGTATGTATAATTTTTGAAGCAATTTGCTTGAACCATCTTTAAGTACTAAAAAAAATTAGGGAATATTTTGTGTGAAACAGTGTTAAAGAATTTCAATATTGACACCAGTAACTTGAGTAAGCGAGTATTAGGTTTCCTTGCATTATTTTCCTCACTGTACTTTTGTTTGCCAACTCTAATGTTGATGATCAGTTCATGAACTCTCTGGTTTTACACTATAAAAGCAAATTTTACACTAAAGCACAAAAGTTACAATGAAAAATGAAGAAGTAACAGAAATAAAGCACTGAAATGATGTATTTATAAAAAAAAAGTATTTGTGAACACTAAATTCCTAAATTTTGAAAAAAAAATCAGTATTTTTTGCTCTGAAAAAAAATTATTTAATTTGAAATATTTTTTTTTTTTTTTTTTAACATCAAGTGGACCTATGAGTTTATTAAGATAATATTTAAGTTTATATGAATTTATAACAAATATAATCTTTTGTTATTCTGTGTTTATAAACTAAGGGTACAGAAGGGGACCGATGTTACAGAATTGAACTAAAAATTCTTTTTACAGTAGTACGAAACTTATCTTGTTCTTATGATGCATGATAGAGAAGTAGTAAGCTTTGCAACTGTATAGGAATGTTTCACACAACAAATAAAATACCATTTAAAAAAAATAGAAGAAACAAACACAAAATCCATAACAGGATAGTTATATAGAAAGAGGTGCAAACAATAGAGATGTTAAAAGTATATTTGTGATTAAAATTGGTCAATTGTTAAAACATAAATTCTTTAGCCTTAAATAGTTAACAAACCAACAAACCATGTATCCCAGCCCCTCATAAAACAGTGGGATATGGATCCTAACTCTATACACACAGAAGGGGCTGACACTTTATTGGAAGTTTATGAGCTGTATGTTGCCGGGAGCTGCGTAGATTGTATATTTGGAAGTGTGATATATTACAAAACAGTAGGGGTGCCAATTAAGCCCTTAGGGTGATATATATTATGCTTAAAAACAGTGGGGGGGGGATTACCATTTTCATACAATTTGACCCATTTAATTATTGTTAATTAATAAAGTGAAAGAAACTTGTAAGTAAAGGATAAGGTAAGGATTCCTGTAATGAAAAAGTTGGAATCATAAATTGTGAAAATTATTCTGTAAATAAACCCTTCGCAAATTATTTTGCACCTATAAATTTTATTGAATGACAAATTAGTTCATTAAGTTAATTTAAGCAGTTCATGTACACTGAAATATATACACAGAGAATTATTAAAAGTTAGAAATAATGAGATTATGATACTGAATCATAATGAAATCTTTTGATAATGCTGCTAAACATTCCACATTAATTTACTTAAAATTTCATCAAATCGATAGAACTTAATTGCAGCAATTTAAAATCTTATAATTTTTAATGAAAATTATTAATTGTGTATAATTTATGTATTTAGTAATGAGAAATTCTATAAGCTTCAATAAGCTTGCATACGTTTCATTCTGAAAACTTATTTACTTCACACTGTATCATATCTTTTACAAATATAAATCTTATTATTTAACTTAAGTATTTTGTAAATAATTTCATGTATAGAAAGGAAACGTTGATATGACATTCTCTCTTTAACGTTAATGCATTATCTGGAAACAAAGATTCTTTTATTTAATTTAAGCAATGTTTTTATTTTTATTTCAAACATTTAAATGTTCATTCAAATGTAAGATAAATTGTGAAACGCAAATAGTAAGAAACTCCATAATTGTTGGGTATATTTCTACATTTTTCTCATAATTTATTCAATTATTTTACATTTATTGTACTGTACAAAGCATATACTTTTATAAATTATATTACATTAAAATAAAACAAAAAAAGAGTATGAACTATGAGCTTGAAACATCTATAGTAAACATCCGTCCCCCCAAAAATGTAACATCCGTCCCCCTGATACAATTCATTTTTGGGTTATCTGACAAGAAATATACAAAAGAAAGTCCTATAATTTCTACTGGTTTATAAGAAATGTGTTTGCATTTTTGATTTAAATATGATTTGGTGTACCTATCCTTGTTTTATTTCTCTCTGTTTCTAACATGTTTGAAAATTTCATTTTGTGTGAAAAATACTCAAAATTTGAAAGCAAATATTTTTATATCTAAGATGAATTTTCTGGATTTTTTTTGTAACATTAATCAGAACACATAATATTTTTAAATTAATAAAATAAAGAGAAATAATACAATTTTTATTATAAACTGTAAGACATTCAGACTTTTAGTATATCTTTGTAACATCCGTCCCATACCCACACAGTCTGCAAGAGATGTAATATTTTGAAAAAGGTATCCTAAAAGTTATCCTTTCTTTCCAAAAATATTGTTATAGACACCCTAAGGTACTTAACAAGAGCCAATATTGTCTTGTATGTTTAACTTTATTTTTTGACTTAGATGCTAACAAAATTGGCCCATTTACTGTGCAGCAGGCACTGATCATACTGCGCGGATGCGCAGGCTGGTCTGGATCCATGCTGGTCGCAAACCCATTATGTTGGTTTTGTCATGACACGGCTCATTTAAGGTTTTACTGTAGAATCTAAACTAGAAATGATCTCTTTCATGTAGCTCCTTGTTATTAAAGTAACAATTCCTTAATGTTTGATTTTTTATTCAACTTATGGATCAATTTTCAATCCACAGGTAATTATTAAGGTTAAAGTGCTTTGATGGTCAACTCGGAGTAAATTACAACACAGCATGACCATGCAGTAATGAGGTGTTATAAGGTTACCCAAACAATCCAAAGCTAATAGTACCCTTTAAGCATTCAATAATCATTTGTTAGTCCCCTACCAGTTTAACTAGAGGGGACTTGAGGTTTGCTCTCCCTCCGTCTGTCTGTCCGTCCGTCTGCAGTCCGTTCACAAAACTGAATCCTGAGATAACACAAAAAGTATTGAAAATATTTTTATGAAACTTGATATAGGGTAAGATGGCAGTCTGAAGATAATTAATTGCATGTCTTTTTCTATTTTTTCCTATGTTGAAAAATTTGGTTGCTATGGCAACAAATAGTCTGACAATATAACTAATTTAACACATAAATTGGATCCAGTGATAATGCCAAAAGTACTGAAAGTATTTTTATGAACATTGAATTATGGGTAGATGGTAGTATGGAAATTATGCACGTCTTCTGTTCTTCCTATGTTGAAAAATTTGGTTACTATGGCAACAAATAGGCTTAAAATATGGCAAATTTAACAAAAATTGTGATTACTCAAAAAGTGCTGATTGATTGATTGATTGATTTTCTTTAGACTGTGCGATCAAGGATAACCTACGAAAGTGTAAGCACTTATTTCCAGTAGGGTCCTTACCTCACCAGACTATAGAGACAGCTATGAGATACAAGTGAGTCCAAGAACCAGTCCCTAGCTCTTATTGAATAGATTCCTTGTTTCTTTTACATGCCCAGTGTATAGCACTGATATGTGCAAGGATAAACTGGGCTTCTTTAACGTAAACCTCTAGGTAGGTGGGAAACACTGAAAGTGTTTCTGAAAAATCCCAAGGGTGTTACCCAGGATCGAACCTGGAACCTCAGGAGTGACAGTCAGTGGTCTAACCAATTGAGCTATCGTGCCACCTGAAATGAAAACATATTATGAAACTTAAAATATGGATAGATAGCAGTATGGAGATTATACACATCATTTTAATCTTGACTATATTTAAGGAGCTGTCAAGATTTCTCCTATTCAAGTCTTTACGCTTTTTCACTATAAGTGCTTTATTTCGTAAGGTATTAATACTCCAAACTTCAAATATATGTTTCTGATCATCAACCTCATCATATGTGACAAGGTTGACAACTTTAGCACAAAAAATGTCAGAATGTAACCCCCCTTGACCTTAGAATGTTCATGAAAAAATGATGTTTTTTATAACTTCTTTATACATGTATATTTATGTTTCTACTTCAAACGTCATACATATGTTTCTAATATTATCACTTAAATTATGACTTTGTGTGAGAAGGTTCAATGCCCTAGCTTGACTATTTCCAGTATTATGTCCCACTTAGTTTCTAGAAATTATTATTTTTTACTTAAATTTTTTTATTCCTTATAGCATTTACTTCAAACTCCCACATCTTATGACAAGGGTTATATAAATCTAGCATACATATTTCCAGAATTATCTCCTCCTTAAACATTGAATTTTTCTTATTCATTCCTTAACTTTCTTATTTCTCCGCAGATTTCCTTATAAGGCAGTCTGGGAAACTAACACATTACTTAAGATATAGCTAGACAAACTAAGAACTCAAAAGATTTAAGTTCATTTATATCATTCATTCATTCAGGGGCATAATTGAATGGCCAATGACCCATCATAATGTTGCTGGGGTTCTAACAGATAGGGGACTTTTATAATGGATTGCTTGCAATACCATTATAATTGCTTGTTTTTACTTTATTATTTTTCTATTATTTTTAACAACATAACTAAATTAGTTAGTGGGATCTTGTTTTAGTATAATGGCTTTTAGACTAGAAATGGTAATGCTTTTGCTTAAACATTTCAGGGTCTATAATCTTTAAGCCAGAAAACTGCATGTGAGCAAGGGGAATGTGGTAAGAGAAGACTGGTGATAATAAACAGAGGCCATGCAAAAAAAGAAAATGTAAGTAACTTCACAAAGAATGTTTAAAACTGGCTAAAAAATGTGTGCTTGTGCTAACTACTGCATGCATGATAGAATTTCATAATAAATAAGTTAAAGCTACTGTCATGTCCCACACAAAACAGTTCTAAAAAACATCAACATATTTGTTTATAGTTATTAAATATGCATAGACGTGAAATTTGCAGTTTCAATGACTAACTGTTGTTATGTTTATTTTGGCAAAGATATAAATATCCCTATTATCACACCCGTTCAAGTGTAGTGAAAAGGACAGCTTGATACAGGTAGAACTGACTATATTTATGTCAGTTTTAAAATTACCATGATATCTTCTTTTTTCTCTTTCGAAAAACGGATCATATTATAGTTCCCACCCCCCATCCCCTGGCAGGTGGCTGGGCAGACGCTGTCCAATTTTTATCCGGAGGACACTTACAGGTAACTGAAAAACACTTGTCCGCAGCAAAACGTCTACGTGCATTAAGGGATTTCAATATAATTTGGCACATATATCACCATTGTGAGGCAGAGTATCTGGTGGAACATTTTAGATCCCTTTCAAGTTGACACATATGGGTCAAAGTTTTAATAAAATTTTAAAATTTGTATTTGGACCATTTAGTCATCATTTATTGAGGGATTGAAACACAAATGGTCATTATCATGACTACAGGTGTGAAACATGTAATTTAGGTTAATATATGCAACTCAAGATGAGAAACTATTGCTTTTGTTCAGAGAATAATCTCCTACACATATGGAGTGATTCTAATGAAACTTTATAGAAATGTTCACCACTATGAGAAGCAGTGTCATGCACATGAACCAGGTCTGTAGGTCAAAGGTCAAGGTCACACTTCGAGGTCATTAAAAAATACTTGTCTAGTTTTAATTTCTCAGATACTTGAGATCTGTGAACTACTTCCCAATAAATAGTTTTCACTGTTTTAAAAATTTTCATTATTTCTTTAGTGAACATCTTATGCAATATTAGAATTTACTGAGTTATAAATGACACTCTAAAATGATGAGAAAAACAAGTGCATACAAAAAGACAAGTAATAAACAGTTTATTCTTGTCCAAGTATCTTTTTAAAAATACTTCTTGTTTGTCATAATTACCCCTGGATCACAGCAAAATCCAGTGCACTCAATATATAATTATATAAAGTTGGTGAGTCTGAACTTAGTACATCTTACAACAGTCTGTAAAGGATTCCTTTTTTGAACCTCTCACACAAAAAATAAAAGTAATATAAGAATTATTCTTAACATGCAACAAAATTTTATGATCCTTATTTAACACATTTTGTCAGTATTTATACCCCCGAAACATAAGTTTGGGGGGTATATAGGAGTCACCCGGTGGTCGGTCGGTTGGTCTGTCGGTCCAGACGTCCGTTGCATTTTCCTTGTCCGGAGCATAACTTGACTAATGGTTGGAATTCAATACATAGAGGATATACACGAATTAAATATTCTATTTATCACATACCAAAGAAAGACTGTTTAAAGTGAAATAAAGAGTCATTTTACATTGACGCGCCTATAGTGTAGCGCAAACACTTAGCGCGTCTTTACACGCTAATGACGTCACATGAAAATATATGCACGGCCGTGCAATACCATATTTACAGAGTCGCTAATTCGGCACGGGTGTGTGATAAAACTTCATACAATGGTCAGGCACATTGAGCAGAAGTGCAGTGCACAAGAACCATCACTCTATCTTTTATAATTACAGAGTTATTGCCCTTTGTTACATTTCCATGTCCGGAGCATAACTTGAAAACTACTTGTTGGAATTCAAAACAACTTCTTACAATGGTAAAGCACAATAAGGGGAAGTGCAGTGCACAAGAATCATAACTCTATCTAAAGTAATTTCAGAGTTCTTGCCCTTTGTTACTTTTCCATTGCTTTCTTTTGTCCGGACCATAACTTGAAGACTAATGGTTGGAATTCAATATAACTTAATACAATGATCAAGCACATTGAGAGAAAGTGCAGTGCACAAGAACCATAACTCCATCTTGACTAATTACAGAGTTATTGCCCTTTGTTACTTTTAAATGTCCAGTGCATAACTTGAAAATTAATGTTTGGAATTCAACGAAACTTCATACAATGGTCAAGGGCAGTGAGATGAAGTGCAGTGCAGAAGAAACATAACTCTATTTTGACTTATTACCGTTATTGCCTTACTTTTTTGTCCAGTGCATAAAATTTTAAAAAATAAATTTAAAAAGTTGGGAAATTTAATACAATTCCAAAAAATGGTTTAAGGGGAAATGAAAAGGAAGTGGGAGTGTACGATAACCATAACTCCATCTTCAGTATTTGTAGAGTTATTGCCCTTTGTTTCTTTTCCTTGTCCGGTGCATAACTAATGTTTAGAATTCAATGCAACTTCATACAATGGTCAAGCACAATGAGAGGAAGTGCAGTGCTCAAGAAGCGTAACTCTTTCTGAATTTATTACAGAGTAATTCAATAAAATTTCAACGGTCAACCATATAGACCCTTTCATTTAAGCGATAACAGTCAGGGAAGAGTTACTTCCCTCACCGGATGTGACGTAAATGGGGGATAATTAATTCTCGCTACGGAGTGAAACAGCGAAATTTCAAAGTGAATATATTTATTAGATCCAGATTTTCTCTAATGCCAGGATAAAAAGCTAATTTTAATATTTTATAAACACCCATACACACTGAAATTGCCTATTTTAAATTTAAATGGCCATTTTTCTAGTTTTCTCTGTTATTTTCTGTCATTTAGAAAATTCCGGCGTATGTGTGACAAATATGAAAAGAAGATTGCCAATATCTTTTAATGATTGTTTTTAAGCTTTAATAGAACAATAACAGAAAGCATTCTGTCACTACTTACTGATTCTTTTTCAGTATGCCGTATAAAAAATATTTCAAAGTGAAGGATATAATTTTATAAATATAAACCATAAGGCATTGACTTTTATAATTTTAGATTCGCTGCAGAAGTTAATAAGAAAATTTTGATATAAAAAATCTATTCTTATGGTTATAAAAATAAAGACATTTTCCTAGTAACTTATTTCATATATAAATAGATGTGAATATATAAGCGCCACTGGGCCTAACATATTAATTAACAGGGTGCATATGTTGTATATACAATCGGCACTTAGCTGTGATATCATAAATCACCAGGGTGCATATTTTAGAGTTATAACATCACATCAGATTACGTCACTTTTGTTAGTTGTCAAAATATTTATGGTCCGAATTTTGTTATGGATCATCCTAGGGACTTTATTGGTCATGCCTTACTGATTTGATACTCGATCCAGAGTCCTACCAACTGGCACAGTCAAAAATAGGTAAAAATATAATTCAGTTAATAACGAATTTCTGCTACGTGTTTCACAACTTGTTTTTGTTTTTTGTGATTTTTTAAAAATATTTGATAAGCAGAGTATGAATTAAAATGTATCAAGTTGAAAATATACTTTACCAGCTTAATTAATATATTGGTGTGATGTACAATTTTTTGAGAGTGCATTTTTTGCCGACACAAATAGTATACAGTCATGTACATTCAAGAGAATTTTTACTTTTTATGCCTTTACATTTTTTTAGCTCACCTGTCATAAAGTGACAGGGTGAGCTTTTGTGATCGCTTTTCGTCCGGCCGTCGTCCGTCGTCCGTAAACTTTTACTTTAAATGACATCTCCTCATAAACCACTAGGCCATCCAAACTTCACAGGAATGTTCCTTTGGTGGTCACCTTAAAAAATTGTTCAAAGAATTTAATTCCATGCAGAACTCTGGTTGCCATGGCAACCGAAAGATAAAACTTTAAATATCTTCTTTTAAAAAACCCTAAGAGCTAGAGCTTAGATATTTGGCATGAAACATCTTCTAGTGAGTGTCTACCAAGTTTGTTCAAATAAAAGCCCTGGGGTCAAAATTGGCTTCGCCCCAGGGGGTCATTGATTTTCCCTATATGCATAAAGTAAAACCTTAAGAAATTTTCTTTTAAAGAACTCAAAGAGCTAGAGCTAAGATATTTAGCATCAAACATGTTCTAATAGGTGTCTACCAAGTTTGTTCAAATAAAAGCCCTGGGGTCAAAACTGGCCCCACCCCAGGGGTGTCATTGTTTTTAACTATATGCATATAGTAAAAACTTAAAAAATCTTCTTTTAAAGAACTCAAAGAGCTAGAGCTAAGATATTTAGCATCAAACATGTTCTAATAGGTGTCTACCAAGTTTGTTCAAATAAAAGCCCTGGGGTCAAAATTGGCCCCGCCCCGGGGGTCATTGATTTTCCTTATATGTGTATAGCAAAAACTTAAAAAATCTTCTTTGAAAAAATCCAAATAGCTAGAGTTTAGATATTAATCATGAAACATCTTCTAGTGAGTGTCTACCAAGTTTGTTCAAATAAAAGCCCTGGGGTCAAAATTGGCCCCGCCCTGGGGGTCATTGATTTTCCTTATATGTGTATAGCAAAAACTTAAAATCTTCTTTGAAAACACCCAAATAGCTAGAGTTTAGATATTTAGCATGAAACATCTTCTAGTAAGTGTCTACAAAGTTTGTTCAAATAAAAGCCCTGGGGTCAAAACTGGCCCCGCCCCAGGGGTGTCATTGTTTTTAACTATATGTGTATAGTAAAAACTTTAAAAAATCTTCTTTTAAAAAGCCCAATGAGCTAGAGCTTAGATGTTTAGCATGAAACATCTTCTTAAAGGTTTGTGGGGGGGGGGCTATATACAGGTGAGCGACCTCAGGGCCATCATGGCCCTCTTGTTTTGAAAATACATAGATTTATATTGTTGTTTTTCTTTGTCTTAGTAATGCTTAAATCAAAATGATTTTTAATAAACCAGTATCTTGCAATTAATTATTACGCAGCCGTTTTTTGAAACTACCTAAATGAAAATGGTAATCATGATCAGTTGCCCAGCAATATAGTCTACTATTAAAACAAATCGTTACCCTTATTATAGTAAACATTTTTATTCATTTCACCATCCTTTTTATGTAAAATCTTATTCAATTACACAGAATTTTGGCAATTTCAATCTTACAAGAGAAAGGATTAAGATCTTTATATCCCTCTATTATTGTACTTAATCGTATCGGCATTGTCCACCGTATCCCCCAATGACGTCATCCACTAAGGGCGACAACTTGAATACGGTCTTAAATGAAAGGGTCTATTGTGAGGAAATGCCACATTCAAAAACCACAACTATCTTTAATTGCCCACAACCATAACTCTATTTCAATTCTTTTACAAGGTATTCTGTTACTATAACTTCCTCATTTCCGAAGCAGTCTTGCGGGGGTATTAATCACATTTTGTGATAGTTCAAGTTTGCTTAGGCCAAAAAAAAAATTCTTGTTTTCTGGTTCGCCTACTGACTGTATATTTTACCCCTTACCGATTTGTCATAATGACATGGGATTTATTTATATTTAATGCAGCACTTTGCATATATGTTATCGGTTTAACTGTCAACCCCCAGAAAAATCCCTACCTACTGACTCTGTTCATTTAGGGGACTGTGACCAGAAACAAGTTGGTTTTTTTATGCCCCCGCCATATTTCCCCAACGGTATTACACATTCAACTGAAATATGACATATTATGGATATGTCATGAGAAAATACAGGTCAAGTTTGAATTTAATCATGGTTCAATAATTTTTGGCAGAGTTATGCCCCTTTTACTTTGAAAATAATATGAAATTTTCAGTTTCCTTTCCATTATCTACCCAACAGTATTACACATTCAACTCAAACTTGACATATGGATATGTCATGAGAAAATATAGGTCAAGTTTAATTTTCGTCATGGTTCGATGATTTTTGACAGAGTTATGCCCCTTTTACTTTGAAAATAATATGAAATTTTTAGTTTCCGTTCATTATTTCCCCAACAGTATTACACATTCAACTTAAATTTGACATATGTATACGTCAAAGAAATGCACAGGTCAAGTTCGAATTTGGTCATGGTTCGATGATTTTTGGCAGAGTTATGTCCCTTTAACTTTGAAAAAAAGGAAATTTTCAGTTCCCATTCATTATCTCCCCAACAGTTATACAATTATTCAACTCAAATTAAAGATATGGATATGTCATAAGAATACATTGGTCAATTTTCGAATTTGGTCATGGCTTGATGATAGCTGACAGAGTTATCCCTCTTGAATTTTGAATAAAAAATCAGAAATTTTAAGTTTCCGTTCATTTTCTCACATTCAGCTCAAATTTGACATATAGATACATCTTAGGAATAAGCAGTTAAAGTTTGAATTTGGTCATGGTTCCATGATTTTGGACAAAGTTATTTTTCTTGAATGTTTCAGCACTCATACTTTTGTGGAAATGTATGAAGCCATTATTTTGGCTACAAATATGCAATATGCATTTTACAAAAGGTTAACACTGAATAGTTTCAGTGCCTTGAACTTTGTTTAAAAATGGTTTGTGTTAACATTGAATAGTTTTAAGGGCTTTGAACTTAAAATGAAAACAATAATTTGTGCAAACAAATTTGGGACTAATTATTATAACATCTGAAAGTTTTCTAGTTTGCCTTTTATACATGTATTTATCTGTCTTTTAAAGGCATTCACTTGTATCTTACATTAAGTACCAGAATTTGAAAAGATTATTATGTGAAGTGATAGATGCAAGCAAATAATAGAATGAAAAAAGTTGAATGAATTCCTTATTTATTTTCAGATTCTGCTGTGAAAATGACTCAGACTGGCAGAAACATAATTGGATTAAACATGGGCATATTCTGATGAAACTTCGATTTGGTTGCTAAAAATTGTTAATTAACAGTACCTGTATAGCTGTAGAGAGAGATGTTGAGAGTGATTGTTTAATTCACACAGGTGCAATTTTAGTGTAAAACAGTACAAGCAAATTACTGTTGAATGAACAAACAAAATTGTGCTATATAACATATGGAAGCAGCTTGTTCTATATATTCTATTTTTATAAACCCTACACAACTACAGTGATAAGTGGGATATACTAGAGTCAGATTGTCTGTCTGTCTGCCTGTCTACCTATTGGAGCTATTGAAGTGAAACTAAATAGACAGATGTATCTCATTGCAGTGAAATGTAGTTCCAAGGCATTTAATCAATTGTTTTTTCATATGATAGATCAGACAAAATGTTTCTTCTTTAGTGATTGATTTGTGGCTCAAATTTAGCAATTGAAATTAAATTTGCCTCATAATGGTCTTGAACTTGAATGTCAAATTAGTGTATTTTCACCATTTTTAGCTTGGCATTGTTTTCGAAGAAAAAAATAGAGGTATTGTTACAGTCAATGGCAGCTTTTCCATTGCCGTCCGCAAACTTTAACTTTGATCATAACTTTATGAGCTATTGGTGTATTGTCTTCTTACTTGGCCATAACAACTTTTGGACAAGACCGTCAAGCAGACTAGATTAAACCTGACCTACATTCATAAATGACCTTGATCTTCAAGGTCAAATGTCGAAATTTTGCTTGATTTTGCTAAAAGGGGCTATAACTGTGTTATTTTTGAATGGATTTTCTTCAACTTGAACACAACAATCTTTGCTGAAAACTTGTATTTAATGCTTCTATCTATTGTCAGTAAATCTTTTTTTTTAATTTGCAAAATGTTCTGTGCTGTAACATCTTGAATGAAAACTTGTATTTAATGCTTCAATTTATTGTCAGTGAATCTTTTTTTTTAAATTTGGAAATTGTTTTACGTCCAAACATTTTGAATTAAATCACTGATTTAATGCTTTTGTCTAGTCATATAATAATTCATTTCTTTTTGTTGCTTTTCTCCTTAATAATTTGGCAAAAGTGCTGAAAAATTATTTTTTTCAAAGTCATTTTTTTTTAATTTTGCAAAATGTTCGGTGCCCTAACATTTTTAAAAATGCTTTGGTCTATTGTCAGTTAATCTTTGTTTTCATTTGGAAATTGTTCGGTGCCCTAACATTTTTAGTTAAAACATTGATTCAACACTTAAGCCCATCGTCAGTAAATCTTTTTTTTATTTTGGAAATTGTTCGGTGCCCGAACATTTTAAATGAAAACTTGTATTTAATGCTTTGGTCTATTGTCAGTTAATCTTTGTTTTCATTTGGAAATTGTTCGGTGCCCTAACATTTTTAGTTAAAACATTGATTCAACACTTAAGCCCATCGTCGGTAAATCTTTTTTTTATTTTGGAAATTGTTCGGTGCCCGAACATTTTGAATGAAAACTTGTATTTAATGCTTCAGTCTATTGTCAGTTAATCTTTGTTTTATTTTGGAAATTGTTCGGTGCCCTAACATTTTTAGTTAACCATTGATTCAACACTGAAGCCCATCGTCAGTAAATCTTTTTTTTTATTTTGAAAATTGTTCGGTGCCCGAACATTTTGAATGAAAACTTGTATTTAATGCTTCGGTCTATTGTCAGTTAATCTTTGTTTTATTTTGGAAATTGTTCGGTGCCCGAACATTTTTAGTTAAAGCATTGATTTAACACTTAAGTCTATCGTCAGTAAATATTTTTTTAATTTGTAAATTGTTCGGTGCCCGAACATTTTGAATGAAAACTTGTATTCAATGCTTCGGTCTATTGTCAGTTAATCTTTTCTATAATTTGGAAATTGTTCGGTGCCCTAACATTTTTAGTTAAAACATTGATTTAACACTTATTATAAGTCCATTTTCAGTAAAAAAAAATTTTAATTTGTAAATTGTTCGGTGCCCGAACATTTTGAATGAAAACTTGTATTTAATGCTTCGGTATATTGTCAGTAAAGCATTGTTTTAATTTGGAAATTGTTCGGTGCCCTAACATTTTTAGTTAAAACATTGACTAAACACTTGCGTCCATCTTTAGTAAATCTTTTTTTAATTTGCAAAATGTTCGGTGCCCTAACATTTTGAATGAAATCTTGTATTTAATGCTTCGGTTTATTGTCAGTTAATCTTTGTTTTAATTTGGAAATTGTTCGGTGCCCTAACATTTTTAGTTAAAACTTTGATTTGATAATTTAGTCTGGTCAATGAAGTAATTCATTTATTTTTCATTTCACAAAATGTTCGGGCACCGAACATTATGTTGTAGCAGAATAATTATGGCCAAGAAGTGTTAGATATATAAGAAGTTAATTTAGAAATGTGAATTGTGTATGTAAATATTTGATCTGTTAATAAAAATGCTTTTGATATTTCAATGATTTTAATAAAGAATTGTCCATTTATATAAATTTGCCTTGATTTTTATGTACCAGTTTAACCACTAAAATGACCAAAAGAGCCATAATAAACAGGAATGATTGGACATTCCTCTTTTATATTGTACACTGTTATATGTCTGACAAAACTTATTTTTCTATTGGTTTATGGTTTTTATGCATATAGTCGCCGCTTTCTCCGTCCGACCACTTTTCATGCCCGGGACTGTGAAACACGAGAGGTAACATCATGAAACTTTGTAGGTGGACAGATCTCATTGGGTAGATGTGAAGTGCATAATAACCATTACACGGCCTTACTTAATTTTGTAGTTATTGCCCTTTGTTCATTTTTCTCTTTATATGGGACATTACTGTCAAACTATAGGAGATATCAACATGAAAATCTGTAGGTAGATAGATATCATTCGGTAAAAGTGCAGTACAAAAGAAGCGTAACTCTGCTTTATCTAATAAAAAATGGCTTCCATACGCTCCCAATTCTTTTTAATCTGACTTTTTTATTTTCCCATAACCAACTTACAACTTCGGTCCCGGTCCCGATTCTTGACTTTGTTTTATTTTTCCAATAACCAATTTACACCTGTCATTAGAACGATCAAGCACTAAAAGAAAGTCCAGCATGCATTGACAGTGATCCTGGTGGTAATGACAGGGATGGGGATAGTGTCTATTGGTGTATTATCTGAACCAGCTGAAGTTGTCTCTGGTGTACACCATTTCTCAGGTCTTTGGCCCCTTACATTAATGATCCACCATTTCATGTGAAACAATCAGTTACTGATATGTTTGCAGATGACACTTCTCTGACAACTACTGGCAATACTTTACAAGAAGTGAACAGCAACTTTCAAAAGGATCTTAATGATGTAAGCATATGGTGCATGCAAATGCAATGGCTCTGAATGCTCAGAAATTTAAAGCTATGCATTTATCAATAAAAAGCACAAAAACAGATAATATGAAGCCCCCTACTTTGTATCTTAATGAACAAGAAATAGAATATTCAAACACTGAAAAACTACATGGAATGTATGTAGACAACAATCTTAAATGGAATACACAGATCCAGTCAACTATAAAAAATGTAATTCACAACGTTACTTACTTCTTAGACTTAAACAGTATCTTAATCTTCATTAAAGAAAACCTTTTTTAATGCATACATACTCCCATACTTGGACTACCGCTGTATTATCTGGGAACTGCAGCTGATGTCATTAAATTTTTAAAACAAGCAGCCCGAATACTCCTAGACAAAAGTTTTAATACACCTTGAAGTGAATTGTTCAAAGAATTAAACTGGATTTCATTTGACCAAATAATAATGTACAAAAAGTCAATTCTTATGTTTAAATCAATAAATGAACCTGACTTTCCAACATATATGAACAATAAATTCCAGACAGTAAACGAAAGACACAACTTAAACCTCAGATTTGCACAAAATGCAAAGCTAATTATACCAAAACCTAAAACAGAATTTTTCAGAAAATCATTTGCTTACTCTGGACCAAAAATATGGAATGACATACCAGTACATACAGGAAATCCCGATACTTTCCGAAAATTTCAATCAGCTTTTATTCACCTGAAACTTGATTTTTAATCTTGTTTTATAAATTACTTTTATGTATTTCCATTATTACTGTATTACTATTACTATCATTTCTTTTATTTTTGGTCCCATATTTTTCCCTTTAGAAAATTTATGATTCAATGATGCCAAATGAAGATTTCCTTATCCGACCGATTTTAAAATTGGGGTTTTAGTTATATTTTAAAATAACTCATGAGCCAGTATGTATTTAGATAATGATATCACTTAAATTAACATTTGAATTTTCAAGGTGTAAGGCATGATGTGTATTTACCAGTATTTATATTGTTTTAAACAGGTACAATGTTAGTTTGCCTACTTGTACATATTGCACTGTTTTATGGTATTGGTTTTCAGTCATATCACTGTTTGCTTAATTACTCATTATTTCAATTTAATTGATCTATTTTTTAATATAATATTTGTGTATAAATGTTGTTTATATGTTGTGTTTATGTAAACTGTTTATATATTGTAGTTATGTTGTAAACATCAGCTGAGGCCCACATGCAAGATCGGGTAACCGAATGTGTAAGCCTCGTGAAATAAAATCGTTACCTACTTACTTACTTACTTACTTACTTACTTACTAACTAATTTACTTACGTACTTACTTACTTACTTACGTACTTACTTTCAAACACTGGTTTAAAGTCCCCGAAATTGTCACAACCTATGACGGCTTTTTGTTGAACGGCGGCTTTCCTTGTTGATCTTGTTTATCATATATGCCAAACACCTTGTTACCGCTATCTAGTAAATGAAGGTTCAAGATTTGTAGACGAAATTTAGACACAATGTGCGAGAAGAATGATTTTCAGGTAGTTTTGTATCTTTTATGATTGAGAAAATATAAAGATATAATGTGCAAAATTACATATTTTTTTTAGGATGTTGCGTCTGCTGTGAAATTTGACAGATAATTAGAGCGCTTCAGTTAAAAAATGAGTTTATTTATGGTACAAATCACATTTTGCACTTGTCAATTTGCATCCTGCATGTAATATATAGAACAAAGTATTCGAAGTATAAATTTTAGCTACGATTTTTATCGATTTATCTCGATTTTCAGTGGTCTGCAATTTTCATCTCATTTTGTTGATATCAATGCTTTTAAATATCACCCTATTCCAGATTTTTGTTAGTAAGACCGATTTTTCCTTGCAACATTCTTGCAGTAATTATTTACCTCCGTTATGGAACCATACATATGCCGTTTTTTTCATAGAATGGCACAGAGGCGTCGCAATGAATGGTCGATGATGAAGCCGATGCTATTTGGCATGGACGGTAGCTTGAAATTTCCAGTATCGTCCATGAACAGTCTCAATCAAAACGGGCTGCAACATTTTAGCTTGCCGTTATATGGGGTCCGATGTTTTTCAATTTGATATAAATCATTATATAAGCCTTTGTCGTTAAATAGTTTTCTACCTTATTAAAATTATCACCTATTTGTTTTCTTTAATTTCCTTGTCGCTTACTATTATTTCCTTTTAAGTATCATTTAAGTGAAAAGCCTGTCCGTACTCTGCCTTGCACACTGCCCTGTTTTTGTGTGGTCCCTCTGGGATCTTTGCCACTATTTTTTGTTGCTTGGTCGTGTTGGGGTTGCGTTCATTAAACGCCGCCTTTCCTTGTTTATCATTATTCACAATGGGTATAATCAAACAGTTATACAATGAATAACAATCATGAATGACTAAGCTTTTTCTTACATAAATCTAGGGGTTTTATTAAGAACAGAAAATTTCCATATACAGACGCAGGTGCAATATTGTCCATATTGAATTGCTTTTTTCTTTTAACAAATTAATATCATCTCAAAATAGAAAATAATACTATTGATATTTTGATCATCATTTACCAACTTTATTGTATTATAATAAAATATAAAAAATAAGAATCCATAGAGAAAATAAACCATTTTTATTAGAAGGCATATCCCATTCTTAAGAAATAGCACGTAACACCGTTTCTTCGAATGAGGCAATCGTTTGTATAATCTCAATTTTCGTGCGCCAACGAAATCAACCAATAACACAGCGTACACTCAAGTGTCCGCTCCAACTTCCGCTTGCGAGCGAGTCATACAAGACAAAACTCGGATTTAGACTGAAATATAGGTAAATCAGTTCAGTTAAGATCGATCATTGAAGATTTTGTTATTTTTAGGGGTAGGTCTTACATGAAACAGATTTTTCCCGGTTGGTTTTTTTGTGTTACGTCGGTAATCATGGAACCTTCATATCTTGAACTGCAAAGATATATTAATACTTTCTTATAGAATCCCTCCATCATTCTCTTCTAGCAATATTTTAAGCTCGATTGCAGCATTACCATAATAATTTATGCCATCCCGATCAGCGTCGCGCTCACCTGAGCATTACACGTTTTTATGACCACCTTTAGGACCATAAAATGTAATAAAATAGCAATAAAATGACACAAAATGAAAATAAAATAGAAACAGTAATAAATATAATTACTTTGCACAAATCAATTCGACGCACAGCAAACACCAGAAATATAGAGAAATACAGATAATTGTTATAGATATTATTTAATTTAGTAAATAACCTTTTAAGTAGTGGTTAGTAATAACATTAACAAAAGCACTCCAAACTGTGTCGATGAGTAGAAATATTTCGTTTACCAGATAAAAAATTATGATACAAAATATAAGCCCAAATATGTTTTCTATATAACTGACTGAATAATTTGCTAAATACGAGCAATTTTGTATCTTCATTTGTGTAATCGTTTGATCTTAATTGTCTAAGATAGATCTGAGAAGGAGTAGGAGAAACGACTGTAAGTTTTATACTGTGTGATTACTTGCATTAAACTATAGAATGTCCCCCAGGATTGCGTTTCAGTCATACACTAATTATGACGGAAGTTTTATTTATTGTTGATCTAAATCTATGGGGAAACATGACATCTCTGTGATTCATCAATAAGGACATAACAGCACACAAGTTAAGAGTAAACAACGTAAGTAAAAATAAAAAGACGTTTCTAACCATTAACCTGTTGTAAATCTTAAATGGAGAGATAAATCTTTCATTTTTTGAACTATTTATTGCAGGGATATATGAATGAAAATTACAATAACGTACAGGGAGACCTGTTGTCAACAGGAAATTGCAGACTCAGGTTGATTGAGTCTGCACATGGGGGATTACAAAAAAGCGCAACATCCCTCACGCCTCCTAGCACCGGCTTGAGCAGTATTCAATATTCAATAATTAAAATCGCTGGAATTTATCAACTCAGAGGACGAGAAAATTATAACAATACTGAAGTGAAAATAAGATTATTCATTGTTGTAGTTTATGTAATTTGATATTTTGAAAGTTATTTATTTATAATTTATTATTAAAATTATTGATTGTTGTGTATCAAAGAAGTGTTTTATCAAGTGAAGAATCGTTAAGATCTTTTACAATCATGATTGCGTAACATTGGCTCGCAAAGGATATTTGAAGATCAAAAGAAATACCGGTATGACTGAACTACAATAGTGAAAGTGACAAAGAAAACAACACACTACTCATAAACTGTGAAATAATCGTAGTTTCATTCGGAAAGTCTGTTTTTAACAATTCGAATTTCAGATGACTGATGAAGTTTATGATGTGAAAATTTATTACAGTATTTATTTAAAAAAACAGCTGGAAAAGGCGTGATTCTAAATACAAAAACTAAATCAAAACTTAATAGTCAGGCTTAACCTTGTTATGAACACATAGATGTATTCAAATTTCACAAAAAGGAGTATTAAAGTAACCAATAATAACTAAAATTACGCCATTCGTTTCTCTCCTAATTTGACTTTACATAATTCTAATTTAGCTCATCTTACAATATTCTCAATTATTCTTATAATTAGATGTTACAGTTTACACATATTCTGACGTACAAAAAGAAATATATATATCTCCATTGCATGAAAAAATAAAAGATATAGAAAATGTCGGCTTACAATTTGACCGTTAAGTAGATAACCTTTACAAAGTCAATGCTTTTCATGATGTTTTCAAAAATTCACATTCTCTTGGATGAAGTACATAAATCATATACTGATTATACAGTTTACGTTGATCGTACATTTTCTAGAAAATGCCCAAACCAACAATTTCAAACTGTTCCATACAAAAATTGTTTTCTGGAGGAAAGTCTCATCGGTGAAACTGCTAAATTTTACAAATCTATTAGATATTGCATGTGAAAATACTATTCCACAGAAATACAGCACAATTTATTTGTAACATTAAGATAAAATCGAGAAGCTTCATATTGATTACATTAAGAACATTATTGTAATACCAAAGATGATGTAACCATAGAAAGAAAATATTTCATCTGTCAACATTATTCCATTTGTAAAACATGTACTATTATAAAACAAAAGATAAAAGTAAAAAATAAATTGTCATTATTGACGCATAAAAATATAAAGGTTGAATTTCGATGATAAACTTATCAAATACAGTACTGAAAATACTTTTGTCCTTTTGACAGTATTTAGTTGCAAATATAATAGAATCCCGAAAATATATACGATTATGTATCAGTTGCTTCAAATCTCCGAATACAGACGCTGTCATATTTTTATATAGACAATAACATATTTTAAAGACAATTGCCCTTTATTTTGTTCGAAATAAAATGGGACATTTTTAAATCTGTTGCAAGGTAGCCGGTCATAAAATTCAGTTTTCTAGGAAATTCATAATGAGTATTGTTGTACAGATAACATAACATAAACATCAAATATAAATTTTGCTTGTTGCAAGTAAGATTTTACATGTAAGATATCATCATGTCTCACATATAATGCTAAAATATTTCATACAGATATATAATACTAATATTACTGCTCCATGAAATATATTTTACTCATTATTTAAAAAAGATATCAATATTGGCAATAAATTTGCCTTTTAAAACATATATTTTCACTGGGCGATTATACTATAATATATAATATTTTCACTGGGCGATTTCTTGGGTAATGCTATGATGTTGTTTCTTTATTATTTGGAACATTGATGTCATTTTTGTATTATGTTTTCATCTTTTTAAAGAGTCAAGACATTGGTGATAAGTTTTTATGTAATTTATCAACGTCTTCGTTGTTGTGGCTAAAGTCTTCCATGAAAATGATGCGTGCAAACAATATACCAAATGAAATCAATTACTAGTATAAAGTTTATCATATTTCATTCTCATTTGGTTAAATTAAATGTGAAAACAACAATACTTACACAGTTAAAGTAATATTTCGAACAATTATAAACAGAAGTCTCGGAAAAAGACATTGAGACAAGACAAATAGCCTTGACATATAGATAACGTAAGACTTCAGAAGGTGTAGTTATAAGACATTAATATGATTTCTGAAATCATAGGTGTTGTAACAAATAATCATAGAGTTGTTTTCGAAAACTACAGTATATTGGATCATCACGTTTGACATTGTACGTGATGCTATAGGAAAACAAAACACCATATTGTGTTTTGTGTCCATTATCTATGGTACAATTAATAAACAATCTTCGGATTGGTTAGCGCACTTTGGTTTACAAACTGAATAGGTATTTTACTATTGTAGGTATATCAAATTTACTGAATTATAATTTTGTGCTGGGCAGATGAAACCCTTTCTAGGAAACCTGTAGTACGAGGACAAGACCCCTGTTATATACGAGTAACTTAGACATTTTTACCCTTGAACTCTGTGAGTTGAACCTGCAAATTCTGCGCCGTAAACAGAAATGGCAAACGGGAGTTTATAACCTGTACAATGTTCAGTTAAAGGCTATATCTGATGATGTAAATCAACAAAGTTCTCCAGCCTCTTTGTTTGTGAGAAAGATCACAAATGAGAGGTACAATTTCTCACCAAAGCTGATAATAAAAAATAACAAAACATAAATTCAGGGTTTTATTTGTAAATTTTAGTAAGAAATAGATTTTAAATATTAACTTTTAGAAACCTTCGTTTTTATTAATCTGTAACCGATTTAGTACACATTATTTTAGTGAACACAATTAAATTTAATTGCATAATTTTACTCTTTTTATTTAACGTTTCTTGATCTTTTCAAAAATTACAATTAAATGTTTAACCGCCTGTTAATGGCTAATGATCAATAGCGACACCAAGGTCTGACTAGTATCTCGTGTTATTATTTATCAAGATGAAAATCAGCAAGTTAAATCAGGCTTTTTCTTACTCACGCCTGGTAAATGATAGAGCTACCTACGGAAGCGACCTGGTGCCAATTTAACATGTTCTATAAAAAAGATAACTCCTACGTAAGAGATAAGTAAGCCTTATTAGGAGTCAATAACTTTTAAACTCCTACGTAGGACTTTGTTACTCCTACGTAGGACTTTATAAGTCCTACGTACGAGATAAAAAAAGCCTAATTAGGAGTTTTATAACTCCTACGTAGGACTTTTAAATTCCTACGTAGGAGTTATAAACTCCTAAATAGAATTTATAAGTCCTACGTAGTAGATAAAAAAAGCCTAATTAGTAATTTATAACTCCTACGTAGGACGTTTAAACTCCTACGTAGGACTTAACTCCTACGTAGGACTTTTAAACTCCTACGTAGGACTTGATAAGTCCTTACGTAGGACTTGATAAGTCATACGTAGGACTTTGTAACTCCTACGTAGGACTTCACGACAGAGCTGTCTTCAAGAACAAATATCCTATATTTTCTTTATTAACTAATGTTTTGATTTGGTTTCAATCTTATTTCATTTTTAGACCTTATATCTACTTGAAACATATTAGTTTTTAATCTGAATCGCTGTTTAGATGAAAATTGTAGGCAAAATAGTCCGTTTTATAATGAAACGGTCCATTTCAATGCTGAATTCGCTAAATGGGAAACGCCGCCACAACTACATTTCAAATACAATTATAACAACTTGACGTTTTCCGGAAATTTTAATCAGATCTACATGGCATAGCATTCTCCGAATTTTGATATTTGGTGTAGAGTTTACAAAATATATAAAAAAATGAAAACACTTGACACTTGATTTTAGCGACATGCACTAGCTCGGAAGTAGCGACAGAGCAATTTACCGTATTCATCTGAAAGAGATAGCTCTATCATTAACCAGGCGTGTTATAATAAGAATAAAATAAAAAAAATGCAAACTCCACAATCAATCAAACCCAAAATCAGATGATTATAGAATAAAATTATATGAATCACCGAGATAAATATACCCTTTCTTTGTATCTAAGCAATATTTAAAAAGGACACGAATGACATATATCGTTCTGGATATAATATATTATCAAAATAAAATACAGATAAACGAAATCCCAAAAGTACGCACAAAACAAAATGCTGCAGGCTCACACTATCACATCTTTTTTTTTTTTTTTAATGCGTTTATTTAAGGTCGCCGCCGGAAAGCCCATATGGGCGACCGTACACTCAAGTCGGGCCATCCTAGAGCGTCCCGCCGAGATTTTTTCGTCGATTTTTTCCCAACTTTATTGGTGGAGGAAGACCCCAGGTGCCCCTCCGGGCATAATTTCAGGCACGAGCGGGCACCTGGGTAGAACCACCGACCTTCCGTAAGCCAGCTGGATGGCTTCCTCACATGAAAGATTTCGACCCAAGTGAGGATCGAACCTACAGCGGTGAGGGACCTGTGATCTCAAGTCAGCGACCTTAACCACTCGGCCACGGAGGCCCCACTATCACATCGGACAATTTCCACAAATTAATATGAACAGATTATCTTAAAAGAATTGGTCGAATTTAAAAACATTTTGAGAATGTGGTAACAGACAGGCATAAATTTTGGTATGTATATACTGGTATAATTATTTGTAAGATCTAGTGCAATTTTGTAAAAGGTCAAATAAGTTCAGACAATTTAATTACATTGGCTCATTCCAAATCAAAGTCAGAAGTCGGTCTAATAGTTCTATTACGTGTTACATAATTATGTCTCAAGCAAATATTGAGATATTAGATGATGTCCGAATGTTTTTAACAAGTGATAAATCATACTCTGATTTGATTACATTTATGAGAAAATCTGTCATTTCTAGAAGATTGATATAACTAGTGTCGCTATGGCAGAATAGATAAACTTGCAGACCACAGCATCTTAATCGAATGTCATTTGTTATAAATACAATCATGGATTAAAAAATGTCGAAGATATCTTAAGACATTCATTATCGTAGTGTGGTTAAGTTATGTACAGACTATAAAATAAAGTTATCTTATTTCATCAACGACTGTACAATTCAGTAAGAATGATTTTCATCTTCTACGTCATATCGCACAGTAAACATAATTAACGATATGACTGTTCGCTGACATCCATGTCAGATGCGATTTAACACTTCTCTGACAGAAAAATATGTCTTGTGTTGTATATAAGAAAACATATATTTCTATTCGTGATTAATTGTAATTTATTGGTACTAATGAAAGCATAACAAGAGCAGTGATTTGCTGGTACTAATAAAAACATAACACTGCTTAGGCATGGCAATATTCGCCGGGATGAAAATTTGTTTGAGTTATCAACAAATAGTCTTTCAATTAGGGACGAAACCCATCACTAAACTTCACCCAAATGTTTTATCTATATTATCCTTATAATACTAAAGAACCCCCAGAGTGGGAGCATTTTTAAATTTAGGTGCATGATTCATAAAACTTTTATAAAGGTCCACAAGACAATGCAACATGCAAAATATATAAGCTCTGAGCATTGTGGTTTTCCATTTAAGATTTCATGTGTTTTCTTATATAAGTTATAGGAAATGTGTGTAACCAGGGATTTCACGTAATTCCTATTCAAGCCAGGCAATTCATGTAATCCCTGGTGATTTTAGGGAATACGTGAAATCCCTGATTTCGCTAGGGATTACACGAAATCCCTAAAATATTATTTCATTTTTACACAAATTCCCTGATTGCTGATATAGATCATGTCGATTAGTGATGAAATTCTTACATTAAATTGTCATCAAGTAAACAACTCAAACACTTTAATTACTTACAAAAGTTTTATGCAAATGGCAGTTTACCACCGTGTTGTTTCGTGCCCACAAATTACATGAAGTCCCTTAAATTCAGGGATTACGTGAAATCCCTGGTTACACACATTCCCTGTTACATATACATCAATCAACATAAGACATGAGAATTCCAGGGTAGTTGACCTCCGGTCATGGTTAATATAACTTTGTGCAAAATTACTTATTGATGCTACATGAAAATATCAAATTTTTGGGCTTTTATAGATTTACAAGTACAAGGTCAAATAAGCAATACTGCCAGTCAAATATCTTAGGTCCGGGCATATATGTTTCAAACAATAATACTTAAATGGGCTTCCTTTATAAGCTTATGTTAACTTAGGCAAATATCGACTCAAAGGAAAATCTATCAGAATGTTTAAGTCCAAAAGACATTGCTACATGCCACAAGCTGCCAGAGAAAAGACTTAAATGTATTTTCTTTATAAGTCTATATAAATCAAGTGCCATATTGGGAGGGACTATTATTGACATTTGTAGACTAAGGTCGATGCGACACGGAATTTTAAAATTTCATACAGGATTACTAAATGTTTTCATTTTGTTTTCAAGTTTCATGTTATTATGTTGAAGAGATCACAGTTTCTAAGTGTTTTACCATTTCGGGCGTATAATAAAAAAAACAACATTATTATAAATTAAAATATTTCCGGGAAACATTGCCTGGTCCTCGAAGGATTGTAAACATATTTGACATATATTGTAATACGCTAATTTTTTGTGTAAAATAAATGGGTTCTAACTAATCTAAATGTTCTTAGTGTATTAACTTATAAAGGAATTTACCAATTTCATTAAAAAAAATGTTCTGTATCATTTCTTATTTTTAACTAAAAACCTTATCAAAAAGGGCATTTGGTTTCAGTTTCAAAACAAACAGTCTTTTTTTTTATCAGAATTGACAGTGATTTTATTTGACATTAAATACTTATCTTGTCTCAACAACGATCCGCTGTTTTCTGAAATATTTTTAGGAACGACAAATGATCATTTCCAGGAATATTATAAAGAATTCAGATACTTAAAAGATGTGGATTCTTTGCTGCGATGAAAGCAAATTGTTGAGAACAAGTCATTGCCTTTTACTAAGTACAACATTGCAATTTTCAACTTGCTTGTGCGTAACTCAAAAAAATATTTGACCTGGAGTCATGAGACTTTACAGGAATGTTGGCCAGTAGGTGTAGTTATGCATCCGGGTGCATGTATTCAGTTTTTGTAGATTTATTGTCTTTGATGTTTGCAATTGTCGCACGTAGACGAAAACGTTTTTGACATAAAGTCATGAAACTTAACAGAAATGTTTGTCAGTCTGTGTAGTTGTCTGTCATACTGTCCTGTACACCCGTAGACTGACAAAACAGTGGAATGTGGTAGCATCCATGTCCTATGGACACATGACTAGTTTAAAGATTCCTTCAATAATTCTTATTTGATGACAACTAGCTAATGTATAAACTTAACTTTGAACAAATAAGTACATCCTGACGAATCCAAAATTAGTACAAGTAAAATGGTTTCCTGCGGGGAACATTTTTGATGATATAAAGATATTTCATTTAACTATCTTCAACATTGTTTGGGTGGGTGGATAAATAAACGTTTGTATCAGGAATATAGTTGACAATAATCGATCAATATAGAAGAAGGTCTTTGGAAACTGGTGACCGTTAATGACCGGAGAAGGTCGAACATAAAACAATTATTTCTTTTTAAGAAAATGATTAAATAGGCCTACCATTTTATGAATATAATTCCGAGCATAAAAAAGCAAACACACAAGTTTTCGCAGAAAACATCTCTATTTATTATGGCAGATGCCACTACGAATATTTTAATTTTGTAGATTTTCAGTATAAACAATTTATTGTTTGTAACATTTTGAGATACATATTAAAGAAACATTGATAATTTTCAAACACATCATTCAAGTTTTTCCACCTTTAACGTGTTATAATTATAGAAAATTAAAAATATCACGTAATAGTTTTTTGTTCTTAATTAGGTGTAATCCTAGAGGATTATCCGTAACGTACCAGCAAACGGTATTTAGCCAGGTTTTCGAAAAGGTTAATTAACCAATCATGTACGGTTTACAGATCACATGCTCCTCCATGTACCGAAAACAGGTCACGTGCTCCTCCATGCCTCAAAAGTTAAACGCGTACCAATACCCTGCGGTCTCCAGACCGCAGGGAATAAGAATTGTTAGAATATTCTTATTGTATTTTATTGAGGTTATTCGTTGCCAAAAATCCATTCCTTGAAACTTGATATTTCATACTTTGGTTCTACTAACATATTAGTAAAAATCTAATTGTTGAGAAAAATTAGAAACCCTTAAACGATAGAACGCACACAGCACGTTTAATGCTGTGCATCATGACGTTTAGAATGTAACTGTATCAGTTCATGCTCTCAGGTTGACAATAACACACATTCCATTTACATTATAACATGATTAACATTTGCAAACGATTTTGCAACTTCGATATATAGCATTATCACGGAATAAGACAAAAGTGGTTATGAAATAATGTAACAGTACGAATTGTTGAATTCGTTCACAAAAGTATTTGTACTCATTTGTTTTACATTAAGCAGTCGACAGAAGCATACATTGATTTCATTTTTGGCGACTAATTAAAAAACTGCGTAAGTCTGTCCCCTATTTCGTTGTGAAACCATTTTTTTTGCGCGGCTTTCAAATTTTTTTTATAAAATTATTCGGGGAAAAACCAAAAATTTTTGAATTTGCCCCATTTTAAATTTTGTTAAAATATTATTTCCTGTATCCTAGCATCAATTGGGAGATAGTTTGAGTCAAAGGATGTGGCTTAGCCTTTAATTATTAGATATTTGGAAGCTGATTTAGCTAAAGGTCCTACTTAGCGAACCTCACCTGTTGGATGTCAGTGTTTCGCTCTAAAACAATAATCGGAGTTCTAAGGATCAGTAACATGCTGTCAAGTTAGCGTGTGAGCCGTTTTTTTTGTGTAGACCTTACTGTCTTTCTGCTCAAAGCAGAAAACTTTTTTGTATACAAAAAATACTTCACAGAATATTTATTTATTTTTGTAAGAGGTGGTTTTCTTAGACATAAAATAAACAAGGTATACATAAATTGATAATCAACATAGTTACTAATGGACACATACAACAATTATTTTTGAAAACATATGGTAAAAGTTGGAAAATATATTTTTACAGTATGGTAGAAATAAAAGTTATGTTACATACAACTTTTATTTTCCCCCGCCTTTTTCGAAGAAAAAAGGGGGATATGGAAATAGGCTCCATTAGGACGTCCGTCTTTCCGTCCGTCCGTCACACTTTCCTGTCCGGTTCATAACTTTGTCATTTATCAAAGGAATTCAAATTTGTCATGCGCAACAACCAGACCCCAACCTGCAGGGCAAGGTCGCACGTGCTCATTTAAGGTCAACATTGTCTATTTGAGGGTAAATGTCGTGTCTGGTCCAGAACTTTCCTAATTTTGAAGAGATTTCGTAAAATATTCACAATAATGATGAGACGATTGGTGTCATGCGCAACAACCGGTCACCTACCTTCAAGGTCAAGGTCAACACTTGGAGGTCAAAGATCAATCATAGTCTGTTATAGGTTATATATTTTGTGTCCGGTCCATAACTTTTTCATAGACCAAAGATTTTGAAAATACTTTTAGCACAGATAGGCTATAATAAGATGATGTGTCATGCCGCAACACCTGTATCCCTACCTCCAAGGTCAAGGTCACAGTGGTAAAATATTAACATAGTCTGTTATAGGGTTGTATTTTTGTGTTCCGGATCTAGAACTTCTTCATAGTTTCAAGGGATATTGAAATACTTGGCACAAATAGTCACAATAATAAGACAAATGTCAAGTAAACACCTGTACCCTACCTTCAAGGTCAATGTCACACTTAGAGGTCAAAGATTTACAGAGTCTGTTGTATAGTATATTTTGTGTCCAGTTCATAACGTTTCATAGATCATACTTTGCGAAAATTATCACTATAATAAGACTATATGTTAGGCGCAAAAGATGGGTCCCTACCTTCAAGGCCACATTTAGAGGTAAAAGATTAACATAGTCTGTTATAGGGTATATTTTGTGTCCGATCTATAACTACTTCATAGTTCAAGGGATTGAGGAAGGATACTTGGCAAAAATAGTTTCAATAATAAGGACGATATGTCATGCACAACATCTGCACCCTACATCCAAGGTCGGTTTAGAGGTCAAAGCTTAACATGATAAATTTTTTTAATTCCTTGTTTTCCATTTTATTTCTTTAATAAATTAAATTGGTTGCATTTGCAGATTTAGCATTTATCATAATTTTTGGACTAAAAGTCCTGAGATCTATACCTCAATCTTTTAAAAAAGCACAATTTTATGCTTCGTATAAAACTTCCCTGAGGCGGGGGACGTTGGTTACTCTGTTGCAAATTCGTGTTCTAATATTGTTGAGAGCTTTTTCATGTCAGGTCATACGTTAGTATTTATGTTACCAATGTAATAGTAAATGCTAATACTATGAAAGACAGCAGCTGAATTTGGTATTGGTATCTGGTCGAAGAAAAATGGAAAAGTAATAATTTAAGGTATCCGCTTAACTGTCAATGTTACTTGTTTGTCTTTAAAAGGAGTGTTGAATATAGTGCTAAATTTAATGATTTTAACTTCCTTGAAAAAATATTTACCCTCGAACACACCATAAAATAGTTGGGGCAAGTTACCTGGGAATTTCTTGTTTTGTTTGCCTTTACTTTCTTTTCTAGAAAATTGGTTATCTACTTGAAAGGGTTTACAAATTTAATAGGTCTGGTATCAATTTAAAGTCCGCTGATTAGTTGGTATTGAATATAAAGGCTTAAAATTTGGCATTTAGGCAAGTGAAATATTTGTTGATAACTGCTACAATATTTGCAAACACATAAAAGGCTCTAGAATATTTGTATCCTTTGAAAAGTGGGGATGCTGGGATAAATAACGCCAGGTGTGTGTTCTTGTTGTTCCTTGCTCGTTGTGATCTCAGTACGCGAGTCATGTATGGAGAATCAAGGGTCGCTTGAATCGGTAAACATATCCAGACAATGGCGGATAAATACGTTTATTTTTGATGATGTAGAGGGTGGGAAATTGGCGTAGCTTATTTATCTCTTATTGCAAAACGTGTACAGCAGCTGGATTACATGGATTTTGCTGATCTGAATCATTACGGTTTGACAATGTAAAGCTAAGAAAGTAGCATCTGTTTTGTCGGAAAATGAAACATGTTAAATATGCAATTCGGCTAATGTCGAAGTTGAATTTCACTTCATGGTGTGTTTTAAGTGTAAATGGATTAAGAAACGTTAAAACCTGAACGTATTTATGAAGATGTTGTGTTACAAATAATATACAACGAAAACACAAATGAACAATGTAACTTTAAATTTACTTTATTTAAAAAATATTTACAAATTGCTCATTGATTTTGAAATTATGAATTATTTATTCGAAGTTATTGTTCCGTCTGAGTACTTTTCTTCAATTAAAAACAAATCTCTGCGACAAAGATGATTCTGAACTTTTCAGCATGCCATCGGAGGAGGTGTCTTACTAACTAAACATGATATGAGTAACATCTCACATTAATATCACGTGGCCTACAAAAAAACTTGCAAAGAGGTATACAACTAGTCATAAATGACATAGACAAGGGATGTTCAGATATTTTATTGGAGATCAGCTATATATAGACTTTCCACAGAATAGTCGTGACAACTGTGTACACTAATATTACGTCTCATATTAATATAGATTATCTGGCGATATTATGCGATAATATAAACTTTTAAAAAGTATGTGCCGTGGTAGTAATCTATACTTTTCTCAGTGGTTATCAACTAAACGGACATATATTACTAGTTCAATATTATTTCTGCCATCTATAAACATTTTAAGGACTTTTACTTGTAACTAAGTATTAAAGGGTTATTCTATTCAATTACCTAAAACTATATAAAATAGAATAAATGAATTTTAGAATCAAGTGACAAATTAGATATGAATTATCAATATTAAACAACCTTAATAGCATTCAATATAACATGTTGTATTGTTATCTGTATTCTATTACCTCAGTTACATCTTCCAGTTTCGCAGCGCTTGCATCTCAGTACATTTATAAAAATCGATCATTTTTGTGCTTTGTTTAAATTATTCGCGATAATTTAGTTTCGATATATTAGATCAATTACAACAGTTAAGGGTTCAGCAAATGCAATAAATCATTTAGCTGCATTCTACTTTTTCATAAAACAAGGAAAATCTATATATTTCAAATCAAACTCTATTTTTTGGCGCATGTAAAAGTTCCACCTAAACTAAAATTATTTCAATTTCAAATATGGGCATCTCAAATTAAGTGATACTTTCGACACGTTAAACACTTTGTGAAATATTCTTTAGATGTACATGAACACCTCTCTCCATTTTTTTTCTGTATTTGATTAGATTGAAACACTAGCCGTAACAGATAATTAAAAACTTTAAATAAAATTTCGAATGCAATCAGGTTGTTCTCTTCGGAAATCACTTTAACCATTGTTAATCTTATCATATGTTGAAGAACGATAATAAAATCTGAATTTTTACGAGACATGAGAGCTGAACTATTCATGTATGCATTGATATTAAAAAGATGCATTTAAAATATTGGTGTTTTACATCATTTTTAAATGAAAAAGCGTGCATGCTTTCAACCTTAAATATTAATAGGATAGAGCGGAAAATATAACCTGAGAAATGCATTCAACTGCTGTGCTAAAAACAACCATTTAGACCAATGTATTACTTTTGTGGTTGATGTAACATTTTAAACAAATTAAAAAGATCTTTTTAATTTAACCAGTTGGGTTTGGCCATTTGCTTTGTTGTTTTCCTATTTCATAGATAAATGTGCATTATTAAGCTTAATTCATGTCGAAGATAACTTCTCCAATAGTTATTTTCGTTATATGAACGTCAAACTTAGGATATCTTAGACGAGGTAGAAGAATGAACAAAGTTCAAAATGAAATTGAAGTGTGAGTAAACCAAATATTTAATATACTTTAAATGCTATTTATCGACGGCCAATCTTCGTAGTTTAATACAAATTTTTTAATTGCGTAAATAAATATCTATTTGAAGATGCAAATTTATCATACTATTAATTTGTGTCATATTTGTTACTATATGAGATATAAGATCTATTTGAACATTTAATATGGGGGAATGTTAACAAAGCTTTGTTGAAACAAAATCCAAAATTTTTTTTATTCTCTGATGTAATGAAAATACCTGTAAGCTTAAGACGGGGGCTGTGTTTTTCGGTATATTATGTTACAATCATTACGAACTGTAAAATGTTATTGCATGAGGGGTTTGTTTGTAAATAGCTTCATATTTTAAAACTGACATTCCTACCTTTTGAAAAATTAATTATGATTCTGTTTTCTTCTTATGATTGGAATTAAATTGTAAAAGAAATATCGTTAATAGAAGAAATCTAAACTATTTTTGAAGAAAAATGGTAAAAATTTCAATGATTATTTAACTGGTAACTTTTTACACGACCCCAAATCAATCACAATTTTAGACATATTAATATCTTATACTTACTGGTAAAAGATACAGGGTTTTATTTAATTTTCAAATTTCGAGATGGTTGTACTTTTTCAATATTCATCGAGGAATTGTTTTTATATATTTTCAATGATTACCTTCATTTGATCTATGGAAATAAATTTCACGGGGAATACCATTTACAATACAATTTTTACATACTTGATGTTATTCGTTTTTGTTTCACGTCAATATTTTGATTGGAGCGTTGAACATTTGATTAAGATAATTACAACCGAGCAGTATTTAACACTTAATTGTAGATTTTTTTTTCTATAAACAAGAATGCATCTTAAACAAATTGCTTCCAACTTGTTTCCATATTTATGATGATTGTAAATGTCACTTATACCCAGGAGGTTCTGATCAACCTCTGACATTAAACATCATCCATCATATATGAGCATAAGATTGAAATATAGATACCAGTGAAATTATTAAACATAGTATGATTTTTAAGATATACCAGGAAACACATTTCTATTCTTCTGTTGTCGATTTTAGTCGCTACATAGTGATCTGATTATAAACGTAATTTGAAATGTGAAATAATGTAAAATGTCACTGTGTTCATGCATGTTATTCATTCTTTTATTAAACATTTCCATTTGGTAGGTAATATATAAAATTTTCATATAAAATATAGCCAAAATAACGCTATATATCGTTTATTCTTAGAAACAACCGGGCAGATTGAAATTAAGTGGGTTCCCTTAAATAAGTTACAAATGTACTCCTTAATGTAAAGTTTAGTTCTGTAGAACTTTTAAATTCGGAAGTTTATCACCCAACATCATCTAGCAAAATGTCTCATGACAAATCTTTGTTTACTTACATTTATAGTGATTTTATATAATGCCTTGAAAACTATACCATTCAGATGGAACACTCTCTGTATGTGTAAAGATTTACCTTTATAATTTTTGAAAATGAGAGACATCTCTTCAAGAGCATTTATTCAATTACATGTGTAATAAAAAATGATATAAAATCAATGACTTGATTTTAATGAGTCCGTTCATGAGAGATGATTGACAGTGCATTATTGCAATGTAAGTTGTCAGTGCTCTTACGGCATTTTGTCGTGTGAATCTAAATATCGCTTCAAAGGAGGTTTCCTTATAGAATTTGCAGTGTTTAATATTCCAAAAGAAAATTTACGTAAGATTGGTAGAAAAACAAGCTATGGTAAGCTATGTCATCAACCTTTCAATATTCCATTTATATAAGATCAACTGATAAGTACTCATGCAAACAACCATTATTATCAAAAATTAGATTAACTCCATCCTTAAACAAAAAACATGAACTAGGGGAAATAAACAGCTATAGATCTTTATTCTGCATTTGTTTTGTTACATTAATACATTTTTAGGTTTTTTAATCAGATCTTATTCACAGAATGAATTCGAAGTCTTAAAAGCCCCCCGTTTCAGACAATATCAGATTGAATAATATCGATTGAACTGAAATGAACTTGCCAAAAATCATTGTCAAATGCAAGTTTTGTTCCTTTAATTTGTCTTTACGGAAAAAAATTCAATTCATTTGAAAATGGTTTGTTAAATATTTGAGTTGAAAGCAGAATATTTTATCGACCACATCAGACAAATTGACATTTATACAGAAAAAATAATGGTTTTAATTTAAAACGTTCATAAAATATTTAATTATAGGAAAAATATGACTAGAATGTATTATTTAAATTATTGAAATGTAAAAATAACGTTAATGCTTTTTATTTCATTATTTTTTTAAAGGTTATTCATTTCTTTTGTATAGTGTTAAAATCGATAATTTACTAAATTACTTAATGTATTTATGACAAATAAGAAATAAAAAAGCGGACATGTTATACAGTTAACTATAACTTTATAGAAATTTCCTGTTATGCAATGCATAAAGTTAACTTTTTTAATTGTTGGATGAAAGCTTGTAATATAAAAAACAGTTTGTATTGTAAATGAAACAAATACTTTGAATTCGCGTTAAAATATACAACAAAAAACAAATGTTGTTTAAGGGGAACGATGGCCCAGAAAGGTTAAGGTGGCACTTAATTCAGGGAAAAATGGTTTAAGCCACCATTCTATTTTATAGTTTAAAACCCGTATGTTGTTCCAGAAAGCAGATTCGTCAGACTTTAAATATCTATCTCATCTTTTAAATAAAATATTTTAATCGAAAAAATTTTTTTAAAACCCATGAAATTCTTTTCTGAAAATTCTTATTTTTAAAAAAAAAGAATAATAACTTATTTGGGAAATAGTTCTCTAAAACCCCGGACAATTAAAATTGGTCTTTTCTTAAATAATTGCCCCTTTTTATTTTTTTTGGGTGTCAGACCAACAAATAATGGGAGCGAAATTTTAGAGTCTAATGCTGTTATTGCAAATGGCCCAAAGTAGTCCACTTTTTTGAAAACGTTCTTCCCTTTATATGTACACTAAAAGCCCGAAATATTCAGGGGAAATCACTGCGTAAAAATGGTCAAAAACAGACGCATTAATTTTCAAGCAAAATAATTCCCGAATGGTCGAAGATTTCTAAAATTGTTTTTTTTGTATTTTCTATCGAAAATAAGTAAATACAAAAACGGACATTCAATCCTGAAAGAATTTCACGAAAACCTAACAAAAAAAAAATATTCTCAAAAAAAGCTTAAAAAAAGCGATTTTAAAAAAAGAAATACTTTTATTTTGTTTAAAAGTATCCAACCCAAATTTTTCAACGCATTCAAAGTTTAAAATTAAGCGGGTTTGGGGTTATTTTTTGAATTGTCAATAATCAACAAATCACAAATTACGCGGATGAATTGTTTTTCAATAAAATACTATTTTTTAGCGACGTCGATTACTGAATCTAACACAAACGGGGGTAGTGGAATATTAGATTCTACATGTCGGGCTGTTTGGGGGGAAATTTTCGTAAAAATTATTTACTTCAATTTTTTAAAAAACAGGGTTTATCCAGAACAAAAAAACCTCGTAATTAATAAGGTTACAAACCCAAAGCAATGGGAATTCTAAAATTTTGAATGACTTGATTTTTCAGACATTGTTTGTATAACTTCTCCGTGGTGCAGGGTAACGCGCTCCGTAT
>NW_026864162.1:0-18251 GCF_026571515.1 Ruditapes philippinarum
AAAAAATTTATGATATAAAAAAAGGGGGGTTTCCATGTCAAAACATTATGCTGTTGTAACACAGGGGGAAATTTTTCACACCCAATTTCATGACAAAAAGAATGATCTAAAAAAAAATTAAGGGAAAGGGGGTTTTTTACAAGCCCAACCGATAAGAAACATGTTTTTAAACTAAAAATTTTTTTAAAATTTACTATGAAAATAAAATGAGAAAAGAAAATTATAGGTTATTTTTATATCGTTTGTAGCTTTTTTTGTTTTCCGATATCAATACTATAATCGTTGATTTTGTTTTTGCACTGAATAATTGACGGGCTGTACTTTTCATATCACACACGTTGGTGATAGGGCCCCCTAAAAACACTTTTATCAAAAATATTTAATTTTTAAGAGCTCCCAAGGGTTTAAACTGGTTTTCAAATAAATTTCTAATGTTTTAAAAAAATCCTTAACCAAAAAGTCCCCAATAAAAACTTTGGCCCCTTGGGGGGCACAGGACCCCAAGCGTCTATGATCTCGGAAACTCCCGCGGGTTTGGCGAGCGGAAAAATACTTTTAAAATTACGAGGGTTTGAATGGCGGGGAAAGGGCGGACCCCCTTAAAATTTATCGCTTTTCCCAAAACGTGTATAGCGGTTTTGTGCTTTCCAATCATGGGGGTTTGACAAGTAAACTTAGAAAGTAACTTTTTGTTTTTCGGTGTATACATGAAAAAATTTAGTATTCCGCATATAATTTTTTTCAGTTTTATTTTTTTGATAATCAGGCCCCCGGGCCCCATACCATTATATATCAACATTATAATTTACATCAAAATATGAACCCATAAGTAAAGGGAATTAAAACAATAAACAAATTTCATTTTAATAATCCCCAATCTAACAAAAATATTTTATTGATAAAAAAAAACACTTTAAAATTCCTCTCAATGGGCCTTACAATATCATCTGTTATTTAAAAGTTTGATACTTAAACAGAACCCGAACTTTGCTTATAATGATAATATTTTAAATGAACATTTGTACCCCTCCATAGAAAAAAAAAGGGAAATACAAAAACCTGCAATGAGAGAACATGAAAACCCAAAATTTGGAAAAAATCAAAACACTGACAAAAAAAGGTCTTCTTTTTTTTTAAAAGATTTAATTAAAAAAAACAGGGCTAAATTTTTTTATAACATTTTAAACTGTAAATTTGGACATCAGCCTTAATATGTACCCAAAAAGTAGGATTTTAATTTAAACTTGATGTATAAATTTTTTCCCCTTAAATTTCAGAAAAAAAGGGGACTATAAGAAAAAAGAAACTCATCCTCATAACGGTTTCACAATAAGGACAGAAACGGAATCTCGAATATTCTTATGTTCTTACCCTGTTCAAATCATTAAAATTTATGACATTGAACTACGAAAATTTAGCCCATACTAAGATCTAAACTTTTCAACATCAAGTATTGCAATATATTTTTCTAGATTTATAATTTTGTTTAAAAATTGTTATAATAACTATATAAAATACTTACTAAGATCGGCACCCGAGCAGTCCAATTTTGAATTTATACTGATCTTTCAACCTTTGTTACATATTGCTTTTCAAAAAGTTTTTTGTTTAATTAAACTTTTTGTTGTTCCCATGCATATCCAAACCCATTTGAATAAAGAATTGTTTTTTACATCTGTTGCCCAATTGTGTGCCCCTACACTATCATAATGAAAACAAGCATTTCATAGCAAAGTTTTACATCCCAAATTTTTTTGGAAAAATTAAGCAAAAGTAACCAATAAATTAAAACAGCGGTTTTTCTGAAAAAATATGCATTTGGGAAACTGCCTAAATACCTAAAATTGCATCTTACATTCATTTGTTTTTTACTTTTTTAAAACTCTTTTTTTCAGGCATTTAAATTTTTTACAATTTCTTTACACTGTGGTTTTTTCACCCCATAATTCTGCCCCATATAGCCACAAGATGAAAAACCCTTTGAAATCAAAAAAATTTGAAAAAAAGTATTTTTTAGAAAAGACATTGAAAAAATTTGAAATTAACTAAATATATCAAAGGACTTTTTTTTTCCCAACTTACAAAAGCTTCAGCCCCTCTTAAAAAAAGATCCCCATTTTTTAAAAAAAATTCCAACAAAAATTAAAGCCAAATTTAAATATCTCTAAATTATTGTTTGCATATGACCCATTCTCTCTCTTCTTGCCACACACCACCCTTTTTGAATACAAGAACTTTTGCTTTTTGATATATTTAAACAACTAACTGCTTTCAATGGCAAAAATTCATTGTAATAAATTTAAAATTGTCTTTGAAACCTACAAAAGTGTCCGAAAAGGGGGGGGTGAGCGATGTCATCTGCAAACATTAGAAGAAATATTTTCCATAGTATTTGGGGAAAACAGTTTGGCAAACCTTTTACATTGTTATTACATAAAAGGTATACAATTCATTGATATAAACATGTCAAAAAAATCGGACTTAAATTACAGCCTTGCCTTAATCCTAAGGACAGGAGAAATATTCAGTACAACCATCATTAGTTCTAACACAATGCTTTTACAGAGGTGTAAAATACCTTTATTGACTTATATAAATGACCTTTTAACTCCATTGATCCCTTAAAAAATCATCAAAATAACTTTTTCCAACGATCCACACAGGAATCAAAGGCCTTTTGAAAATCAACAAAAGCAACATATACAGTTCTGCCCTTCATATTTAGATACTTATTTACAACTGAATATAAAAAACGAAAGATTATCTATTGTTGAATAGCCAGCGCGAAAAGCCTGCCTGAATTCAGTTTATTTTATTGAAAGCTTCTACCCATAAAAAGTAATACGCTTAAGTTAATAATTGAAATATATATTTTACTAAATTACATCTGCAAGGCTTATACCTCTATAATTATTTGGCTCATTTAAACTTCCTTTCTTATGTATTGGAATAATTATAAGATTTGGCTCCCCAAATAAATCTTTTGGAAATTCACCTTTTGAGAACCCAATCTGTTAAACAACCCTTACATATGAATGTTAGTAAAACATTTAAAAACCAATTAAAACAAAAGTGTTGTGGAACAAGAGTGCCACCTGTTGCTTTATGTTTAAAAATTTAAAGCTTTTACGCTTTCAATGATTTCATCATATGTAATACAGGAGTTTTAAAAATTAAATATTTTCCCAAATTTCATCAAAATTTTCATTTATGACAGTATCACTTCCTGGACTAATTTTCACTGAACTGGAAAAGAAAGAGACAACAATTTGCGGGTTAAAAGATGCTCATACCATCATGGAATGATACATTTGGAACTGATTTCGGCCTTTTAGACAATTTGCAACTTCCCGCCAGAAGATTTTTGGAAATTATTAATTGAATTTTCCATTTTTTGTTCAAAATATTTTATTATAACACAATCTTTTGTTTTTACGTAAATGATTTGTATTCTGTTACTAAGTAGATAATTGTTTAAGCTGTTTAGCACATTCGTTTAATTCTGAAAATCATTCAATTCTTTCTACAATATTTCTTTTGGCCTTCTTTTACAGTTCTTTGATCAAACCACTTTTTATCTTTCATTAGCAAATTTCCTTTTTTAATATTATAAAATGATTGACTACTAAGACAAAATGCATTTTGTAATTCAAATAAAATATCATTTACATTAGCTCTTTATCATCTATTCAATTTATCAGCTGTTATCAAGGCACCCATTTAATACATTTTCAGTTATACACTGCCAAATATTCATTACAGTTGTTTTCATTGTGAATAATAATAATGAATAATAATCATTTCCTTTCTTTTATCATTTGATATTTGATATATCATTTCGATTATATAATTATCTGTCAGTAGCCAAAAGGCTTAACGGTAAATGACTACTTTCTACATTTTGTCAAAATTTTCAAAATTTCTGTACCTTTTTTCTAAAATAATTTTAGAGACAATATAATGATAACACTTGGTATTGAGCCTACACTAAGAAAAAGTTAAAATTTATCTTTTAAAAAATGATTTGTTGAAAAACATGTTTAAAAAATTTTTTAAAACGACAAACCAATCCAAAAATGCAAAAATTGGAGTTTACATACAAAAATTTTTAAAAAACAACTGTTTCCCAAATTTGTTAAATAAACCCGTTCAACTCAGATCAAAAAAAGCCGGGTTTTTGGCCAAAAAAATAGCCTCCAGGGCTATTCAGCTTAAAGGTTTTTTGACGGGGTGACCCAAAAAAAATTTTAAAACTTAACCCCATGTCTTTTTGGCCTACAACCCGTAAAAATACACTGTTGTTTTTTTCGAAAAAGTTTTTGGGGGAAAAAGGAGTTTGATTTTATTTGTAGACCAATTTAAATACAGGTAGAATGAAATTTCTGGGTTTTTATATATGAGACGGATTTTTGATACAATAATTATCCGTTTTTGATTTGAGTTTAGTGGTAAATATCAACATTGTTAAAAAAAATTAACAAATAAAGGTTACACTTTATCGGGTCAGTTAAACAAAAAGTATTCAATGGGAAAAAATAGGGCAATTTAAGTGCCCTTTAAAACCAGAATACATACGTACGGTAATTTAGCTATCACCCAAAATTGTTTTAGTTTGGAAAGTCAAGCTTAGATGGAGAAATAACGTTTGAAATAAAGAAGTAAACCTTTTCGGTCTTTTGATGGGCTATTTCCGATGAAACGGCTGTAAACCAGTGACCTAAGGTTATCTTGTGTAAAAAGTTTTGGTTTGGCAATTTGCCATGAGGGTTTTAGGAAATGAAATGTTGTTGGACGACAGACGACGTGCACGACGAACCCGGACACGGGTCATCACAATAGCTTTCACTATGACCACCGTTTGTGCCTCAGGTAAAGCTAAAAACGAGTTTGCTCTGGCATGGGACACTGTAATCCTTTCACATTCTCCCAAAAATCTGAAAAGGAACGGATTTCTTCCAGGAGATTTTGACATTGGTAACTATGACCCAAAGCCATTTTAAATAGAAAAACAACAGTGTTTTTTTGTTGTGAAAGTAGTAAAATTGTTTATGAATGATGATTATATAAATCAACTATGTAGTATACATAGTTTATTGTGGCAAAAGACCAGTTACATTCCATGAACTCATTCATTGTACTATATTAAACAAGGGAACATGATTTGATGAATTCCGGATTTGCTTGACATGATTTGAAAAATACAACGAAGCAGAAAAAAATAAGTGACATTTTTATTTTTTACTGAATAATTATTTTCACAAATGCCCTTAATTCTATAATATTTTTATATCTTATGTAAGTTATTGTTAAAGACTGTTATTTTATCAGAAACCCATAGGAATGTATGTTGAATTTTTTTTAATTTATTGCCCTGGAGTAAAACACGTCGTTTTTTTATTATTAGAAAAATAAACTAAATGTTTGAGACGTAAAAAATCTTATAAATAAGGGATGTTCAGTCTTTTTAAAGTACTTTTTTTAAGCGTTTTAAACTTAATTTAATTGTGAAAAATGGCTTTCTAGAATAAACTGAAACCCATTTAAACTATTGCCAAAAGCTGAAGATTAAACTTCAGACATTAGTGTTACATGTAGTCATGTTCCAACGATTGTTTCCATTCTAATCTGTTGGACCAAGACATTTCTAAGTCAGTTAAGGCATATCTATACTTAATGATTGAATAATATCATTGGATGAATAAAATCAAAGTCGGTTATAAAGGAAGTAAGTTGATGCTTCATATGTATTGACTTAACTGACTAACAATTTTGAACGAAATTGTCTATGATAGATATGGTTCCAAAATATCATTTAGCTCAATAAAAAGCAGCAATGCCTCGTATGGGTGGACAGGAACTCGTACACCAGGTTTTATAATGTTGATTATTTTCTTTAAATTTTGCACTGCATGTTTCTCTTTTCTTTTCCGTACAACTGAATGCACATGTTCACATCATCTGGATTCACGTATGTCTTAAAGTCGTACCCATTAGTAATTTTCAGGGACAAAATACATAACATCTGGCTTTCCCGACGGCAGTTCGACGTAAACGTTTTCTGACGTCGGATATCGTGAGAATTCCAATGTTGAGCAATTCTATCCAAATCCGTTTGTAAGGCATCCATAAAACAAAATCTCACGCATTCTTTTATCACCATGTTTGAATATCAAACAATCCTGAATCCCATATGTCTTTGAAAAAATTGATCCACCAGTGAATACCGAGCTTCCGCATTGTCCCCCACCACTGTTCTATCTTCTGGTTTGCCGTGCTCTTCCCATACATAATACTCTTAATGCCGGCCATTACTGTCGTCGAATGATATCTAAAAAGCGGTTGCAGAAAACTCACCCTGCTGTTCTCTGTTCCGTTATCAGCTCTTTAAATTCTGGGAGCCAGTTGAAGTGTTTTAAACAATCAAGATAATATTTTGCGATAACACTGCTGGTCGTTATTGCTACATGCTACTTCAAGCCACATTATTCGTCGACTATAACCATCGATGCAATCATTGAATACAGAAACCAAACGGTTTTAATTTGTCGTACCGTCAATATGCCATATACGTAATTAGGTCCTCTGACCGAATATATCCTTCGTTTTAACTTATGTGCTTTTCGTTGTTCCGTTGCATTTGGGTTAGATGCCTCATTATTTGCATAACTTCGTTTCTTTTAACGACCACACCATGATCCTTCATGAGCCTTTTTCCACATTGATCTATAACCTATACACTCCCCACTAACCCCGCATCTCCTATTTTATTATATTTATAATAACATGCACCGGCGAGTATTGAGTAGGGCGTCTTCTTAGTTTTAAACCTTGTAAAAACACGCTTTAATTGACGAACACTTATTTTTAATTTTTGTGGTAGCAGAACAAAAATAGGACTATTTCAGAGTACTTAAGTCCTTCCAAAAAGTATATTTTTAATGAGTTCATTTCTGGTAAGACCATTTTCAAAATGTGGAATATTTGACGGCACAATGGTTTCTACGCAAGAAACTAAACATGCACATAGCAACAACGTGTTGAAAAATGATGTAAAGCCATTATTTGAATCTAGTTACTTTTCGCCGCCTCTTGGCTACTCAGGTGGACAACTTCTTGACCGAAGTCTTAACCGAGTCCCTGAAAATAAACATGTACTATAAACATTTTTTCTAACATGATTGTGAGCTGCCAAACTATACATTTTGTCAGCATATATATAATACCCCTGTAAAGAAAACAGCTAGCTGAAATCTAACCATTTTCAGCTTCTATTTCATTTCAAATGCATTAATTAAAAGATGAATTTTAACCAACTTATATCTCCAGTTACAGCCAAATTAAACGATGGATTTTAACAAGTCTAATATCTCCAGTTACAGCCAAATTAAACGATGGATTTTAACAAGTCTAATATCTCCAGTTACAGCCAAATTAAACGATGGATTTTAACAAGTCTTATATCTCCAGTTACAGCCAAATTAAACGATGGATTTTAACAAGTCTTATATCTCCAGTTACAGCCAAATTAAACGATGGATTTTAACAAGTCTAATATCTCCAGTTACAGCCAAATTAAACGATGGATTTTAACAAGTCTAATATCTCCAGTTACAGCCAAATTAAACGATGGATTTTAACAAGTCTAATATCTCCAGTTACAGTCACATTAAACGATGGATTTTAACAAGTCTTATATCTCCAGTTACAGCCAAATTAAACGATGGATTTTAACAAGTCTAATATCTCCAGTTACAGCCAAATCTAACAAACCTAATATCTCCAGTTACAGCCACATTCACCAATAAGATGAAATCCACGTGCACTGTCTTCACTATCCATGCCAAAATGGCCGAGTGTCGAGGAACTCGTGTGTAAGTCGTAACAAATAAGAAATAACTAATAACTCGTAACAAATAAGAAATAACTAATAACATATAACAAATAACAAAAAATGTCCCTCCAGGGCTTCCATAGATTAGACATGAATACAATTAAAACTAAAATTGTTGTCTTTAGAAAAAGGGCGTACTTTTATTAACGAAAAATGAACTTTAACGGTCAGTCAATAGAAGAAGTAGATCACTATAAATACCTGGGTAGAGTGTTAAGCTATACAGGTATATTTTCTCTGAATAATGAACATTTAACTGGTAAAGCTTTAAAAGCAATGAACACATTATTGATAAATTGTTAACACATGGATTTAAAATCAAATTATTGCAATTTTTGGTTTGATTCGTAGGCTCAATTATATAATATGCATCAGAAGTATGGGGTTATAGCAAATCAAAAGATATTGAGCGTATTCACTTGAAAATTTGTAAAGGAATTTCAAATGTTAGAGCCAATACAAGGAATTAAGTATATACGGAGAAATCGGCCGTTATCCATTGTATTTAAATAGATAGTATAGTAACAATAATTACATTTTGGTGCAAATTGATAAATACTGACAACATAATTTTACGGAAAATATATCAATTAAGTTTGTCTGATTGTTATAAAGGTAAAAATTCTTAAACTCTTGTTGTTCACTCTCATACAATACTATATATTAAAATTCTATTTTTATTTGTTAAAAAGTAATTTGTAGGAACGTGACATCTTTACAGTTTGTGTATTTATATAGTGCGTGATGATGTATTGTGTACAAATCCAAAATAAATTATTTGTGATTGATCAAAATGATGGCTATTCACTGTAATTAGGTTATCGCTTTAAATAAGGCATACATAAACAAAAACTGTAAGGATTTATTGGTCATCTATTGTTTCCTGTGCTAAGCGTCCTGATTGGTGAATCCCCGGCTTTAAATAAGAAATGGTTTCATGCAATGGTTACTTCGTTTAATGATCAATATAATGTTTGAAAATATCCGTACATGTTAAAGAAGTGTATTGTAAAGACTGTAATTGGCAACGTTAAGGATAACAGATCCAAATGGACACTGACAGACATCAGTTTTTTTTTATAACGGTAATTTTTTTCTATATACTATAATTCATTTTTTTTTTAAATATCAAAAACTTTTACAACCATTGTGTTACATTTTGTTTACATATTTTAATCACTATGGCATATTTAACGGAATTCTCTTTTTTTGCATATGAAATAAGATTTTTGTAGATTTTTTATTTTATTTTGGACCTGCACAATTTATAAAGCGACATTAACATAATGTAATAAGTAACAAGCGATCATTGCGATACAATATACAATTTTGTCATGTTAGATGAATGCATGTCCGTAAAATGGATTCCCCTTTTACAAGCTCAAGAATGACACATTTTCCCAAAAAACTTAAACGTGTGTCATTGTGGAAAAATATAATAAAACTTAAATAAAAACATCTATAGATATTTATCTAAACATGTACAAATATTAAAACACTTAACCTTAATGTTATTGCTATAGCAGTTTGATTTTGGAACATGCATATCTTTGCTAAATCCTTTAGAAACAAATGAATACATAACTTAAATAAGCCATTAAAGAAATCAGTTACCTGAACCGGGATTCGAACCAAGGATCTCTCACATCCTAAAAGGGCATGTTATTCCTTGACTACAGATTTTTAGAAAACCAAATGAGTCTCAAATTTAAGGTTTGTTATCTTTAAACAGGTAATAGCAGATTTACATGCCCGAAGTTATTTGCAGTACTTTGAAAAAGATACTGGTATATTGTTATTTTGAGCACATTGTAGTTATTTCTTGCTTACACAAACATATTGTAATCTGTATGTTTCGGTTTAACCGCTGTTAACGAACGTTCTAGAAAAAAATATATTTCGTTACAAATATTTGTTCAGATCTTATAATTGAACGTGGCTTTGATCACACAAATGTTTGTTTGATGATTGATCACTATGTGGAAGCAGGTTCGGACGTGATTAAAAAATCTTATTTGTCAATCAGATACATGGTTTCTGATTCATCCTAATGTTAAAATCAATATTGTCAATTAGCAAGCTTACAACAACAACTTAACCTGAGCTGCCTGATACAAGATTGTACTTATATCTTCGTTGATATTACAAGGGACGTATGTTCCTTCTGAAATAGAGAAAATAAGAATCTGTAAAGAGAGCCTAACACGGCAAAATTGAAAATGTTGCAGGCTCGGTTTGATTTAAGCCTGTTCATTGACGGTATTGTAAGGTGTGTTTACCCAAACCAAAGATAGATTTTTAGGATAGATTTTATTCAAGTAAATTCCAGAAGGTCATAGACCCATGAGGACAATATATTTACAAGTAATCAGCATATTAACATAAAATGAATACATGCATAAAGAAATCAGCAGTTAAGTACATGATAAATATTTAACATTATTATCTGCTTTAAAGATATACTAAGCTTATTCTATCGTCTTTTATGATTTATAAATGATTATGTACATGTTTACCTACTGTACACATAATCCGTCAGCTAAATCTGAACTTTGAGAAAGTACTTCTAATATTACTTTGTTCAGACAACCTATTTTACTGGTTTCGAATTTTCAATCAAAGTGATATTATAGGTTACTTTTTCAATCTTCAATATAGAAAACTTGTAGTAAAACATATTTGCATAAAACTAATTTAATAAACTAAAAGCAATATAACTCCTTAAAAAGCGACATCATGCTCATATTTTCATTGTCAAGTTGGGCGGAATTGAAAGAGATTGGCTTGTATAATGGTGCCTGACCATCATTTGAAACAGGAAAATGAATAAAATATAAATATGTAAAAAAATATAAAAGACTGTCCCACTCTTTTTTCTAATAAATTCAACGTTACATGAAAATTCCTTGGATATTTTCAAATTTGTAAAATAGAGAAAAATAGAATCCCTAAAGAACGTCCAAAACGACATAATTGAAAATTACATGCACGGTTTGATTGAGCATGACCGTGGACGGTACTGGAAAATGTAAGTTACCAGCTACACCCCCTAGCACCTACTTAAGCAGAATTCAACATTCAGACACGAAAATAGAGACATTTTGAATTTACAAACATCCAATTAAAATCCTGTTTGTGCTCTAGACGAAAACACAAAGGGCGGAACTAAATAAAATGGAATTTTGAAAGGGAACTTTATTTCGACTATTCTGAGCCCAGTAGAACACTAAACAAGACATGGCACGCGGGCAAAAAAACGGACGGAATGTCAATATAAAAATGGTCTTGATTATATTTAATTGCATGCATTTTGCAAATTCTGGAGGAAATCATCTAATTTAATTATTTTAACTGTTTAATTATTCTATAACAATATGCACAAAGTCTTTTATCTTTTATTGCATGACTAGATAAAATTGTAAGTAAGACACTTAAATTTATTCATATACACTATATGTACAAAGATAGTGAATGTATTGAGATAAACACAATCTGACACTGTTTGTTAAAGCAACGTTTAATGTATGTTTGTCTGTTTTTACGCCGATTTTAACAATGTTTAGATAAACCTGGCGATCTACCTAACCAGTATTCCTGGAGATTTTCCAATTAACCAGTGATAACCAATTTTTCCAACTAATGCCACATGATATCTGAATCAGCGATTAAAACAAATGAGCCGCGTCACGACAAAACCAACATAGTGGGTTTGCGACCAGCATGGATCCAGACCAGCCTGCGCCTCAGCGCAATCTGATCAGGATCCATGCTGTTCGCTTACCAATCATATTACAAGAAGAGAAACTGATAGTGAACAGCATGGATCCTGATCAGACTGCACGGATGCGCAGGCTGGTCTGGATCCATGCTGGTCGCAAACGCACTATGTTGGTTTTGTCGTGATGTGGCTCGAATAATCACTAAACTAACTATCCGAGATCATTTGTCAAGTTTTGCCTTACCAAAGGTTGGAACAATCGACCGTTTATTACTTATTCGATAATTTTAGCTGGCGGGTATTTTAAGACACTTGCTATGGAAAAACAGTGTTAAAACGTTACGTGTTTTTATTACCTTTTAAGTTATTGATCTGGCAATGGTTATATTGATATTATCAAGCATGAACTATCCACTTATACTTTTATATGACAGTCGAAATCTTCTTATGAATCTCTAAGACACACAAGCCTCTACACTGTCAACTATTGAGTGTGTCTATTTAATTAGGATTATTTGCTATATTACCTCCATCAAGAAGAATGTAAAGTAGCCTACATGTTTTTACGCTGAGCATACCAAGGATTTATTTTAGCCTGTACAAGTTCGGTTTTTATGTCAATATGCAATATGTTCTTATTCGTTATTACCTTTTTGAATATCATATAATCTCAATTCAGTTATTACATTGTTTATATGAAATGGTTTTCTAATGTTTAGTCTTATTTGTATTGCTCTACAGGGATATCCCCTTTTTCTAAACAACAGATGTTGAAAAACGATTGTATATAGACATTTTAATTCATTTCAATCTACTTTGTACAATATCTTATTATACAGGAATGAAAGGAATCGGGAATCAAAAGCTTATGTTTGTGAATACTGTTTCATGGCTGTAAGAGACAGATAGTGAATTGACCAGACAGTAACGAATTTTCGTCTTATTTTTGCATTTATAAACATATCGATTTCATTGAACGCCACCTTTCCTTGTTGATAATATTTATCATATTTGATACGGTAAATATCCTTCCTTTCATATTCTGAAAAAAGGTGTCATTCTCTCACGGCTAGTTTTCGTGAAAAAAATTAAAACAGTCATTTGTGACAGAAAACGTGACTCTAGCTCGTTCAAGTCCATTATCATGCCATTGTATTTTAATCAGTTTTGAAACCTTTTGTTATTAATAAGTGTATACAATTCTCTGACATTTTTTCGATAAGTGCAGACTTGTGTAATACAGTAATTGCACTTTATTCTAGAAGTGGTGCAACCAGTTTTCAACAAAGCAATAACGAAAATAATTCAGGAAGGCTAGATAATTTTGGTTCAGCTTTGCAATGACTAAACGATTTTGAAAAAATGTCTAATTAATACTTTAATGTCATTGTTCCCCAAAATGCTGTCCGTTTGCTTGACATCACTATCAAGTTTGTCTTCCTATTATTATTTGTCAACATTTTCAATTTTGCCGCTTTGTGTGTTTCTTTTTGGTTTCTATCTGTTTTAACTTTATTAGAACACACACGTACACTTTCACTTTGGATATTATTAAAATGTACTGAATCTTGAAAATGTTAGCTCAGTCACATTAATTCATTAAAGGTGCATTATTATATATTTCCTTCTTTAGAAAACGTAAACTTGAGTTTTATATTGTAAACATAATGGTGTTAGATCATGTTAGATGCAAATCACTTGAAGAAAGTAGCGTTGAATGTGAAATCATTTGACATAAAAGTAGCAAAATGTAAACAAACAAATACTTTGGCTTCCATACAAAATCAATTTTACTTTTGGTATATACAACTCAGAATCAGATAAAGATCCTGTAACACAATTTTCTTATGGCTTTATATTATAAATGCTCAAATTAAGATTTATCAATATTTTAAGTTCCAAAAAGTATTATTTATAAAGATATTACCGAATTCAATATTTAATGTAAATAAAGGGGGGGGGGGGGTAATTAGAAATTTACTTACTATTAAAGGTATACTATGCTCATCCTTGCATAAAATATTGTTATGCCAGAATTGTATTGAAATCTATGTAATTCTAACCGTATATGTCCGAATGAATAAATTATGTATTGGAAGCTGCGTTCCCCATTACAGATCAAGTAAAATTGGTCTTTTCTTTAAAAAAAACTGCCAGTTTTTAATGACACTATATATTCATATCGTAACCACCTATAGTGTGTAGAATTTTAAACACACCATAACTACTTTTTGTGAATTAAAACATGTTTATTTTGTATTTACAAAGAGACTGTGTAGCAATTATAAATATTTTCAAATATAAAATTTGAGCTAAGTATATCTTTAAGTCCAAAATATGATAAACAAGATCAACAAGGAAAGGCGGCGTTCAATGAACGCAACCCCCTTACGACCCAGCAACAAGAACCAATGTCCAGGAGTCCAGGCGGACCCCAAACAAAAAACTGATAGGGCACAAGATAGAGCACGGACAGGTTGATCACTAAAATGATTAAATAATTTGTAACTGATAAGGAATTCAAAGAAAACAAATAAATGATTGAAAAATAGGAAATAATATGTAACTGATAAGGAATAAAAAGAAAACAAATAAAGGATTGAATAATAAGCCCACAAAGTCAAAGGGCACAGGGGAAGGGACAGATGACCGTGGGAAAGGGAGGGGGGGGGGGGTTTAACTCAAAGAAAAAAACTAGGGGCAAAGGGGAAGATACTTACCGTAGACGAGAAAACATGTATTTTTTAAATAAGAAATGAATGTAATATTTTAATGATTACATATAATGTGCACAAATATTTTCAGTACATATTTTACATATTTTTCGATGTTTGAAAAGTTTTTATAGGCATAATTATATACATATATAATATTTCACTCCAGTATGGTACATGTAACAACCTCAATAACAGCATACAGGATCCAATTAGAAAGGATTCACGTACTCTATCATAAGTTAACCATATGAGATTTTCTGAAATTTCTTTTAGCATGTTTGATGACAGTGTCATCATCACTTGGGATTTCTTTATAGTTATATATGGCAATCCTTAATTGGTGTGGATTGTTCTTTTTGATATGTAATTTATGAGTGTAATGTTATGCATATATTCTAAAGGATTTTACCATTTAGTAAAGTATCAAATCTTTGCAATTATTTACAGAACGAAAACATACTTTGAAACCGTTGCTGTTCGCGTTTTGTTTTCCTTTTTGATACATAGAATATATCGCAATTGACCGCAAAGTTGTCTATGAAATTTAGAGTTTATATACAGAGACCTGTATGACGTATACCACATATAATCAAATGTAGAAGTTTTTTATTTATAATTGTTTATTATAAATCATTACCTAAGCCCAAAATTTAGATCATTTGACGACACTGTTTTCATCATTGTCTCAACTTCAATAAAAGCATTTATATTAATAATTAGAATAATATAACGCATTCCTTGCTCTTAGTTTGTAACGTACAAAAACAAATCTCATATGAAAACATATACCGGTATAACATATGACATTTGTACACATTGATATGAATTTCGTGTAAATAATTCAAGAACTTATTGGACAAATGACACAATCAGTTATCCTAACCAATTAATGACTTAGAGTCTGTTATTCCACAGACGGACGCTAAATGGTATGATGTAACCATTAGCGTACAGTCGTAATATTGCGTTTTATTGCGCATTAAAACAGGAATAACGAATTGTTTCGTTTTCATTCTATCAAATATCATCTTTTGTCTTTTGTGTTATTAAAACCGTAAATGTCGCTTTAGAGAAATAAACAAAGAAATAGCCATCTTTGGAAACACAAAATAAATGTAACTACAAGTCTTCAATATTCACATGTATATTAAAACAGTTAAATTTCAAAAATGTTAGATACATGCGAGGGCGGTTTTGGGATATTTTTCATCTAACCGTGAATTTGTTTTTATTATATCGTAGTTTCCTGAAACCCTTGTAATCATCAAACTACATGTATTGAGATATACATATTTACGAACGCGCATAATTATGTAAAATGACTTACAGTTAACCATAATAAAGATTATACCCACTAGAATTCCGTGGAAGTCTCATTTCCAGGCACTATGCTTTTATTTTCAATACGCTTAGAACATCTTCACACTGCAATATGTATGCCTATATTCATTTAATGGTCTCATTAGACTGTACTGTTTGGCATTTATCATTGATAATTTCACACTTTTTTAAAATCTAATATAGCAGAGAAAATTGTTTTTGCAGTAATCTATTCTATTGCACTTTGTACGTGCTGCCTAAATTGTAAATACACTTTCCAACACGTTTTGTTCCTTTATACAGTATGTACAGTATTCCTTGTGTTTTATTCCTACGTTATAATTGATGTCGCTTCTGACATACGTTTTATAGACACGCCATTGTTTTCACATGTTTTCAATACTTTTTGAACTATTGTTGCTCAATAATGTGCGCCTTATTTAATCTTTAACTTAGGTACTATAATATTCATCATTTACTTATAAACTATGTCAATTAATAAGTGTATTAACTGATCGTTACTTAGCATAGGTAATTCGCATCTAGCTGTTTCATGTAGATTAAATACTGCGGTAGTCCTCGAGAGCCCAGAATAGTCAGCAACTAAATTTATCTGATGGAGCGATACAAACAAACAGAATCAATATGTATGAATTATAAATAGCTATGATTATATTATTATTATTATAATCATCTTGATTTCATTGCTGCATATGTTTAATAGAACAATAAACCAATAATCATAAATTTACATTTAAATAGAATGTCGAGCACGATTGTTTACTGAAAAGCACAATAATTATATCATCAGTCAATACTAGTCGATGCAAAATATGTTACCATGCTTAATCTAATGATAAATTTAAATTATTTCTAAACTTGTAGTTTCTATCATGGTTGTTTGATATCTTGAACTTTAATCAGTTATTCAAACAACGTTACAACGCTACCAAAGAATAGGGTACATTATGCCTCAGATACGATATAATTTTACTTTCTAAGAAAGGGCAATCATCAGTTTATAAATATCTAATTTTAAATTTAAAGGATTTTAGATGTTTGATTCTTGACAAAAGTACCGCAAAATGGCAAATTATTTGTCATTAAAGTCGCAAAATGTAAATAAAGAAATATTTTGATATCCATATAAAATACTTAATAACTATAACTGTACTAATCGCAAAAATGCAACACAAAGAAAAATGCTTTTTTTTTAAAAGTATTCACTTTTTGAATACTATAAAAGTACACCAAAGATAAAAAGATTTTGAGTAATGAAATAAAAGTATTTCAGGGGTATAATGGTCCTTTAATCAGTAGTAAATATATAGAGGATATTTGTTTGTTTGTGTGTAAGATGAAATTTTATTTCATCGAGTGAGCTTTAAAAACAGTATTCTCACGAGTGGCGTAGCCACGAGTGAGAATACTGTTTTTAAAGTTCACGAGATGAAATAAAATTACATCTTACACAACAAACAGACAAATTTTCTTTTTATTTTATGCTTAAAAACAAGTTAAAACGAAATTTCCATAATTTTTACGTTAATATTAAAATCTGTCTCCCCCATTGAGAGCCCCATTTAGACGGAATTCCTCATTTAAAACAAGAAGTCTTGAGCTGAAGAATAAGTCCGCCAATCAAGGTTAAATGACGGTGATATTTATTCATTTTATTAAAAAAATATGAATGATCGCTTGTTTTAATAATAAAAACAAACAATTCTTGCAGGAGAAAATTCCAACCATCCATCCATATTTCTGTTACTTACTGCGAATTTATATTAGACCTGGCTTTCTTAAATGTAAACGGCAGCCATTTTTTAAAGTTGTGTATTTCATGGGAGGAAAATAATTGTGTAAGATTCAGAAGGATATAATTTGGATTTGTTAGTCATACACCTTTTTAAAAGAAAGAAAACTTATTTGAGGATTGTAACAGACAAAAAATAAGGGTTGACAGTAGTGAAAACATTCAGAAAAGGAGCTAGGAAAATGGAAAACTTGGAAGCTTGCTGAAGGAACGCTGGGTTAATTTACTTATTTTACGAGTGATGGCTGTCAATGCTTTTCAATTTTCATAAAGCATACGGCAGTTATTGCTCGTAGGATACTTTAATATGCCCAAATGTCATCAAGAGCAGTTTTGCATGGGGAAGGAATGTATTTTTCAGACTGTAAAAACGAAACAAACAAAAAATTAGAGACGAAATTTGGTGATTGGAATTTGAGGAATGGAAGTAAGTTTTCTCTCTGTGTTACTTTTGACATTTAAGTTATTTATCTATTTCAGCTTTGCTATTTCTTTAAACAGCCTGACATTGTCAGAATTGTCCGTAAAAATAAAATTGAGGTACCACATGGGAAAATCTTAAAAAAGTAGTTTCGTCATTGAAAAAAAGTGAAATTATATTTTGATAATTTTCACTGTGAAATTATCAAATATAATTTTCACGGATAAATCAGTAATCCACTGAAAAGCATAAAATAAATAGGTTTATATAAACGTAGCATGTAATATGTTTGCCTACAAATTTAAGACGTTGTCACAAAAACATTGTTATTAATTGTTATAAAATATTAAATGATTTAAGAACATTTCAAT
>NW_026864163.1:0-22156 GCF_026571515.1 Ruditapes philippinarum
AACAAGGAAACAAAACACGCGCATCACAGGGTGATTGTGTGCCACATCAAAACCATAATCATTCCTATGTAGTTTACATAACCTGAAATTATACATTATCTTTTTAACAAATATCTTGCAAATAAAGTGCGAGTACCTTTAGCTATATTTTCCTGTTACAGATATTAACATTAAAATAAAGCTATTGCCATTAACAGAATATAATATAGAAACGTGCTGACATTTTATTTTCTTGTGCAATAACAAACAAGATGATATGCCACTTTCACAATATCCCTCGATTTTGAAATCAATTTGCCGCTTTTTTATTTTGAATAAGAAAGGGACAATATTTTAAAACAAAGTTATTTAATAACATTTTTAAAGCACAATACATCAAAAACAGAACGAAAACTGTCTTTACTCCAAACAAGGAATCACTATTGATAAATAATTATAAACGCAAGATGCATAAAAAAGAATAATGTTTAAGAACCGTCACTATAATATAAGATATACAAACATTTATCTTTAGCCTCATATCCTCGCATTAGCAGACTTCGGTCCATCCTAGGAATCAGAAATACGCCCAAAAATGCACCGACTAAAATACGCCTGAGAAAGGTAAAGAGTCCGATACTCGCATTAAGGAAAATAGTGAAGAAGCTAAATACGTCGTACATATTCCTGAAATAAGAAATAAAACATAATGATCAATCATAAGTCAGTTTGACAAGTATTCGGCCAAATTGTCCATGCTTGTATTAAAGTGTTCAAATTTGTGTACTATTGTCTTGAATAAGTTGAAGAACCCGTTAGCTGTCTCGTAGTATATTCCTGTATTTCTTTAATTTACTTTGATTTACTTTATTTAGAAAATAAAAAGAATCACATAAAATGCCCTTACTTGTGTGCATTCAATAATCATTTATGGCTTAAAGTTGTTATACTTATAAAAAAATAAATTTTGAGGCTAATAGCTGACAAGGTTTTACTTGATATTTTTACTATGATTCATTTAATTACATATGTTTGTCTTTAAATAAATATTGTCAAGTCTATCAAAAAGTGATAGTTAATAATAAGGAATTCAGGAATTTGATAGCTTTGAAAAACAAATTATAGATTATTGCACAAATGCCCCTCGACATCTAACTTGGCCATTAGTTTTAACTCATTACAACGTAAAGTTACTGTGTTGAGTTTTTTTAAAGGGCAACTCTATCAACTAGTTCACAAGTTATTTACCTATTATCTACAGCTAGTGGTCTCTATTTGTCCTCAGCATTTATTTTCGGTTGGATGAAAAATAGACCAATCAAGAGAATTTGTGATTTGAATATGATGACAAGGCATATCGGATATCTGCAAGAAAACATCTTAGAATTTTAGAAAATATGTATGTGTCAATCGGATTCAATAGAACACTTTTGAATTGTCATATCAACGTGACCATAATTAAAGAACAATATCTTATTTTCTTCAAATAACGCTTCAATTTAACCTGCCGTTTTACCTGATTATTTTTTCTTTTACTGTATGAATTCATGTATGGTGCAATAAATGTAAATGATTTAAATGCGAGCAAATATTCTTTTATAATTGTATTAATAATACTTTTGAAGTTTACATGCGCATGAAGATATTTTGTCGTCGATGTCTTTTTCGGTTTTTTGGTTATTGCATTTTTACTATTGCCAATTTCTTTAAACCATATATATATGTTTTGAATCGTAAGATATGTAATTAAGATAATAAGAATGTTATAGATACATAAGCCACTGAAACTGTATCCATATCTGGTCAAGTAGATTCTTCTGATTAAGGATTTTGATTGTCACAAACATTGCCGCCAATGGCAAAAAGACAAGCAGGTAGCAAAATATTGTTCCTGGAAGATAAAAATACTTAATGACATTTGATGAAAGATAGGTATCTAATTGCGACAGAAATTACGAAGTATCTATTGTTCCCAAAAATTCAGCAATTTTCTTCATATCTTTAACTAAATAGACATGTTCTATGAATTAATAGAGTTAAGGTGACTAAACCTACCCCAAAACATCCCAGTTATTGATGTGCCAATAAATCGCATTCCTTGAGCCTGTAACAACCAAATATATTTCCATTAGGGTGCGCAATGCATAAACTAACTTCACCAATATAATTTACTAATTTATTTTAGGAAATATACGGTAAAACTATATATGTGAAAAAATAAGCCGACTGAGTTCACTTCCGAAAATATTACATGTTGACTCGTTGACAAACAAATAAATTTCGTTTTAAAAGGAAAGGCAATAATGTAATTATCGATGCGGGAAAAAAAACCAGAAATTCTGTTCCGAAATGTAAGAAAATACATCGACACTTTGAGATGGCTTACCATGTAAACATTTGGTGAAAATGTTTGTACCGTATTGGGAATGAAGCTTCTGTCACCCTTAAACAGCATCAGCATGTCTCGCCTGTATTTTTTTAAAAAAAAGATCACGTTTGATATACGAGGGGTTATCCAAAAATTCGTGGACTTTCTTTCTTGCGTAAAATATATTTGAGATATTCATTTGAAATTCTTACACTGCTTAGAAGAATTAATAACAAATGAACACAGAAAAATTCATGTGAGTAGCTTCTTACATTACAACAATATTCAATGTTACCTAAACACATGTCGGCGACAGCGGCGCACTCCAAAAAGTCATTGACGTCAACGTCATAATATTAACGTACAACTTGTGCTTCAACGTTACACAGTCAATGACAGATACTGCTTCTTAAAGTAATGTCCATCACTAACTTTCTAATGTCACTTTAACACTAATGAGCATGAAATTTTCTTTTCTCTGTTCGTCTGCTGATTTTTAACAAATGTTTTTGTAGGTGACATTCCCAAATGACAACAAATATTTATGATCGTTTTATGATCGCGCGATTTTCTAATTACCGCTTGTCCGTCATTTTTCCGTAGTAAACAAAAAAGGCGTCTGTCGTTTCCAGCGATATCAACAAAAATAAACGGAAATGACGTCCATTATTTTAAAGAATTATTTAAATGACATCATAGAAGAAACATGCAATGTTCAGCGGGTTTTCTACGTTAAATTTTTAGTTTTTTAGCAAGAAATATACTATGACTTACTGCGCTTTTCTACCGTGCGCCGGGTGCCGTGTATGTGCTAATTTAAAAACAATATGAAATCATTATTTATTGGCACAATTAACTGTTCCTTTCAAAATGTGTTGATAATATTCTAAAATGCATGCTGATAAAATTTCATAACAATACACGTTGACGTTCAAGAGATATTTAAAAAGTCCACGAATTTTTGGATAACCCCTCGTACATGTTGATAAACATACAAAATTGATATTTGAAAATATTGGTAATTGCTATTATGTCTCTATGTAAATATAATATTAACGTGTTTTGACTTCACATTAAGAACACCGTAGGGAACGTGTTACAGTATCGCGTTACATGTTACAGTATAGAATTTTCAAGAAAGGGGATTGTTTGTTGGGAAAACAGGCAGGTGATTTTTTATTCCGGTCCATAATACAAGCAGTTTAGTTTCTAGGAGATGCTTTGCTTGTAAGGAACAGTGTCCGGTATTTAGTCATATATTTCTTTAGGCCTTGCCCTGCACTATTATTTCTATTCTGTCTCATAAATATGCTGATTTGACAGATCGAAAATTCGAATTGAATACAACGCATTTTTCTCCCATCCCGAAATTATTTAAGCATGCCTACAAAAAATAATCTGCAAAACCTTAGTCCATTGTCTTTAGAAACGTTAATTAAAGTAAATGACCAGTTGAACATATTTTCCTGTTTGTCAAATGCGTTTGAAAAAAATAAACAATGTTACAGTATAGAGCGAGGTGAATTTGCAGGGTAACAGTATAGACCGAGCGACTTTGATTTTGCTACAGTATATATCCAGATTTCATTTACAGTTTAGATACTTGCACAATTTCAATTAAAGTTCGTGTTGCCATGATTGTTATAAAATATCCCATACCTTTCTATTTAATATATTCATGAAGGGTTGTATAACATTTTTCTTCAGCAGAAAAGTTATTGTTTGCTTTTTTCCTTACTTTCAGTACTTATAATCAAATTGAAACTTGAAGTAATTTGAAGTAATGTCCTATGTATGTACTGTTTTCACAACAACAACAGTAACTGTTATCAAATTGTATGCAGAGTAGAAAGATTAATGCCTGATTCCATTACACATTATAATACATATTAGCAAATAAATAGAGAAAAACAGAATCCTTAAAGAAAGTTCAACACGAAAAATGAAATGTTGCAGGCTCGATTGATACACTAAGAGTGATTATACAGTATTCAAGTGAGGAAATACTGTAACCTTAAAACTTATTTTAAGGTGGGATTTCCATCCAAAATTATTTATTGTGTAAATATTTAAAAAATGTTTGTTACTTTTAGTTTTCTTGGATTTTAAGTTCCACCGACATTGAGGTCATGTGAAAACATTTCTGCTTTACTGCAAAGAAAGACCCCAGACACCCCTTTGTGAAAAGCTGTAACCGAAATCTTGGTATAAACTGTAACAAAATTGGATAAAAATCGCTCGGTCTATGCTGTTACCCTGCAATTTTCACCTCGCTCTATACTATAACATTGTCTATTTTTTCAAACGCATTTGACGAACAGGAAAATATGTTCAACTGGTCATTTACTTTTAAAAACGTTTATAAACACAAATGACTAACGTTTTATAGGTTTACGTTTTGTAGGCATGCTTAAATAATGTCGGAATAGGAGAAAAATGCATTGCTCATTCGAATTTTCAATCTGTCAAAACAGCACTTTAATGAGCCAAAATAGAGATAATCCTGCGGTGCAAGGCCGGAAGAAACATATGACTAGATACCGGATCTTGTTCCTTACAAGCAAAGCACAAAAACATCTTTAAGAAACTAAACTACTTGTAGAATAGACCGGATAAAAAAACCTACCTGTATTCTCCACAAATGATTCTCCATCTTGAAAATTCTATACTGTTTGAGTTTGAGCTTATCATATTTTTAAGCAAGTGCCATTCTAAGCCACCACCTTTTAAACATACATGCAAATGTAAACATATTTTACGAATCTTTAAATGGTGGTGATATCTATTTACGTTGATGTAAAACGTGTACTTACTTACCTATAATTCATTAGGAAGCTGTAGATGTTACTTATACCACAGAGCAACGTGCTCATAGTAGCAATAACATTGGCAGCTGAAGCAAATTACAATGTTTTATTTAAATTATTAAGTAAGCTGCATGTGCCTTAAATATCTATTATAAGTTGGAGTGTGTATATGTGTCCGCACATATGTACTTATGTGTGCGCGCGTGATTTTGTGCGTGATTTAGTGAAATAAACAAGTAAATTCATTTAAATTAAAAATGAAAACAAAAATTATTTTATTTTTGATGAATTATATTTGTTCAAAATATCTTAGCAAAAAAAAGGTAAACTTTCCTTATGTATGTTTATATTTCGACTATTTACGAGGGGCGTTCAGTTTATTATAAAACACAATCAAAACACGTTTTAAGATCTTATAGCTTACAAAAATCGTGAAAAGCTATTAATTTACGTAGTGTGTCATTCATATACCCATCTCATTTGAACTCACAATCAATATGGTAAGACCAAAAGAAAGAAGGATGAAGAAAATCCTTTTGAAGAAAAGGATGTTCCGCGGAAACATTGAGAAACAAGTAAAACAGATTGGTCATAATGTTTCTGCTGCCTATCTTCCTTACATTCAACATGGTAAAGGTGCTATTTGAAATTACATACGCATAACAGGTAAAATGTTTTTGTTTTTCTACCAAACGTCTTACAGCAGCTACTGGTTATGTCGTACGTAAGTCTTTAATGTGATAACGTTGGTCAACCCTCCCACAGTAATTGAAATGGCAGCTGAATTAGGGGTGTCTGTAGGCAGGGCAACCCGAGTAATAATAAAAGCAAAACTAAGGGAAAAGTGCCGTGTTTATAGACTTATTGAAGCCCAGATTTTGAAAAAATGTGTTCGATCATGGCGTCTATATGTACGTCTTAACTGCCACAGATGAGGCTTTGTTCTATTTGGGCGGTAGTCACGGACGTCGTCGTGTTTGCTACGTTCGAACTAATAAGACAGACCTGAACAAACTGAAGTTTGTAAAACGAGATGCATTTGCACTTGGGTTTACGCTTTGGGCCGGGGTTTGTTACTACCGCAAGACATCTCTATTTTTTATCATTAAAGGGGTTAAAGTCAATGCAATACATTACATAGACTGAGTACTAAAGCCATTTCTCAAAATAGATATTTTCCCGGAAGAAAGAATGATTTTTTATTCCATCAAAACTCGGCCTCTGGTCATATCGCTAAAATGACCACTTACTTTCTCAACAATTTGCAAAATGTATTACATAACACCTGCAGAAATAATACCAACATGCTCAGATGCAGCTACCATTGAATTTAATGGCTGGAATATACCGAAATATAGGCTACAGAAACCCAAGATTTATATCATGCCGGTCTCAAAAAGGTTTCAAAGACAAATGGAGTAAACTTGAACAGTCATGCATAAGCCGAACTTAAGAAATCGGGACCTCCGAAGAGGTGTAGAATGATTTACTTTTGTCATGTATCCCAGATTTAGCATCTTTTAAATAAAACACATGCCAATAAATCATTCAAAGGGAGCGGTGACCAAGTGGTTAAGGTGTCTGCCTCTCAACCCGCTGATCAAGGGTTCGAGCCGTAATCAGGTCACGACAATGTTTTTTCGTATGGCACCAGTACTGGTTGGTTCCAGGAAGTAGAAGTGATAAGTATAATTTGCATGAACTTGTTTCGCAATAGAGCTTAAATAAATGTGTTTAAACCTAAGTAAATCATTACGCCGGTTTCAAAACTGATTAATAATAAATTGAACACCCCTCGTAATTTTCAAACAAAATATTAAGTTACCATCGTTACCTTGTACAAGGCCTTTATAATCGTTGAAATGTACTGCCACGACTTCTAGCGCATGAGCCAAACTAAGACTGACCTGTTAAAATACAGGATTGTGCAAGAAAGCTATTCCATTTAGACCTTCACTACACGACATTTATCGAAAACTTTAAAAAGATTACCGCTGACAAGCGCTAAATGTAAGAAGGCAACATAACGGTTATTGACATGAAAATGTACAAATCTCTCTAGTGTCATGGCTTGTGTGTAACATGTGTGCCTAAAGCACTCTTTATCACAATAAATGATGTAACTGAAATAAAATAATTTGACACAACCATTCAGTAATTTTTATCAAATTGTAGCATAATGTTATACTAGTAGAGTGATAAGTGCTGCTAGCCTTACATTCACAAGTCATTCACAACAAAAGTCTGTAAAAAAAAACAAAAAAAAAAACGAAAACTGATCAATCGTAGCAACACGCTTTTTATTCAAATTAAGAGAAGAATTATCATCATCATCAATATTTTTATGATTTACCAAACTTATTTATGGCCTTTTTAAATCAAAAGCGTTTGACAGTGGTAGAACATATTAAAATGGAAATATTATAATTTGCATTCGACAACTTAATTGCACTTACATTCGCATATATTTACACACAATATATGATTGTACTAACATATCATAAAAGAATTGAAAAAGATTGTAACAACATGATTTATATCACATTATTGTCGAAGTCCTCGGAAAATGCTGTGTAAGATACATTATTAAAAAAATATTCAAAGTCTTTGTGTGTTAAAAGGTCATATAATACACTTGAATTTCTCACAACGGATGGTAGATTGTTTCACAGTTTCGAAGCTGCAATCAAATCGTAGGTCTGTGTGTTACATTTGTACTTTTTACTATCGCAGATTCATTCTTGGATTGTAAAAATATAATATTTCAATCAAATATTCGTTGATTAACCATTTAAAACTTCGTAGGTATGCGTTAAAATCTTAAACTGAATTATTTTATGCACTGGAATCCAATGTTGTTTAAGAACGAGTGTGATATCAATCAAACAATCAATCAATCGATCAATCTGATTAAAATCAGCCCTAAATAACGCTTTGCTTTTAGATCTGACTATGACCAAATTGGAAGTCGTGTCTGGCGACCTTTCACTTAGCCAATCATCGGCGAGCTTTAATAATTTGGAAAGCGATGCGGTTTTTAATTTTAACCCTGGGAAAAGCAATACTGAATAGGTAATTTTCCATGTCGAGAACAAACATGGCGCTGTATATAAAGTCGACAGGTAAACTTGCAAACAAACTTGCCTATTAAAAATTTACTTTATTATTTCAAGTTAATTTGTTAAGAATTACTTCAACATTTATTTCTGACAAATATATTTTTTTGTTAACTTCCACGGATAACGGTATTCTTCTAATGGCTATTGACTGCACGGCTAAAAATATATTTCTCGGGAAATCCGAATTAAAAAGAAGGTGAAACATATACATTGTCATCAGATCTACATGAAAGAAATAAGTAGATCTGAACTTTAGTCAGATGGGGTGTGATATTATCTTATGATGGCGGCAGCTGTGTTTTGATCGATATGCAGTTTGTTGAATTTTGTTTGAGGTCCATGCAGTAGCACATAGCAGTAATCTAGGCGCGAGATAACTGATTAAGTCACAAGCTAACAAGTTGTATCAATTGTTAAATATTTTTTAAAATTTGCCGGTTTATCTAAGTTGTGCATAACATTATCTACATACAGAATTAACATGATTTCCCATTTTTGTGTTGAAATTAAAATATGGTTAAATTTTCGTGTCCGTAAATATTATAGATATATCTTTATTGTGTTTTGAGTTCTATTGATATGGGCACATGATGATATGTGTTAAGAGGTTTTTGCGTGTTAATAGTCATACATGATGGCACGAGTGAATGCTTTGTAATATTGCCTCCTTAAAGACACCATCTGATCGTTTGAATGATAGATAGAGCATAGAAATGGTATTGTTGATCATGATCTTTGCACGAAGCAAAAAGAGTTTTAGTGTAGATTTTATAAAGTTTTGCCCTAGTAAGGACCCCTGTGGAACAATAAAATTCAATGTGACCTGGTTTGTCTGTACTGTGTACTGTCTGTATGGGTCACCCAATCGTTTGGATTCAGAGACAGGTTTTTTCAATGTCTGTTGTCACTGATAAAGAACCATTTCATTTAAATTGCGCCGAATTGGACACACTAAAGTTACCCACTCTGATCTCCTCACGAATGACAATGCCCCTTTCTGTGTAGCTTGCAATGAAAATTTTACTGTCAAGCATTTTCTTCTGGAATGTCATGATTTTTTCACAGGCCCGTAATAGATTTTATAATGTAAATTCACTCAAAGAACTCTTTAATACAATTCCATCAAAAAACATCATCGATTATTTGAAAGAGATAAACTTGTATTCAAGGATCTAATTGGCTCTTTTTCGTTGTCATTTGCAGAGTTTTACAAAATATTTTAAGCCGATTATAGCATTCGGCACGATATGGCCATTTATGTGTTGACGTGCCGTAAAATCCAAACAAACAAACGTTTATATATATCTCCATTACCTTTTGCATTTTTTTTTATTTAAGGTTCAACAAATGATATATGTTATTATTCAAAATACAATATTTTCTTGCCCTGTAAAGCTAAGTGGAATTCTTTAATCAATTGTCACAAATTATCACAAGGACTGTGAAAGAAATATTAATTTCTAAGCTCCTACCAAATTGTCTTTATTTTGATGAAGAAATCTTCTATGAAGAAGAGGTATGAACACACTTGATATGAGCAAGAGTGTGTGAACATATATCTCTTCCACATTGTCGGGCACGTTCAGCATGAGTAACATATTTGTATTAGTCTTATAACAATGGAAATTGCCTCCGAAGTTGTGGGCATAACTTTTAATACATAACATGAAAAGACAGAACTTACTTGATCAAGTATTCAATCGGATATAACAATTATAACTTATCCTTTTGATATATGTCGATAAATTTGGCACTCCTTTTCATTCATTTTTAACGTTTTTTAAAAGTTTTGAATATTGCAATTTCCCCCAAGGAAACCCTTAAACCCGAAAGGGGGGCCCAAAAAAGGTGCCCCACTTTAACCCTTTTTATAAATAAACAAACTGAATCAACTGATTCTGCCCAAATTTTTTAAAGGGAAACTTGTTTTTTTTTCCATTTTTTTTTTGGAAAAGCAATTAAACACCCTTTATCAGAAATTTTTTGTTCCAACCCCCTTTTCATTTTTTCCAAAAATTTTCGTTTTTTTTTAATTTTGGCCCCCTTCAATTTTAAATTTAAAAAAAATACTTCCAATTTTTTGAAATTGGAAATTTTTTTCAAATGGGAAATTTTTTTTGCCCTTTTTTTCCCAAGGGCCCCCCCTTGTTTTTTAAAGATATACAAAATTTAAAAATTTAATTTTTGATACTTGGGTTTCACCCGTCCCCTTTGTAAATTTTTAAAAAAAAAAGATGTCCCGAGTACAAAACAAAATAAATGTGTTATGGGTTTTAAGCTCTTTTTAAAATTTTAAAGGGGGAAAGCATTATAAATATATAGTGCCCCTTTAAAAAAAAATTGCCCCGAAATTTTTTTTTAAAAAGGAAAGGGCCGTCTTAATAGCTTCCCCCTTTTTATTTTTTTATTAAAATTAAAAATTTTTTAAAATATTTAAAAATGAATTTTGTAGATTTTGGGTTTAAAAATTTCCCGCAATGAATTTTTTTTAATCTAAAAATGAAAAAACAATAATTTTTAAAAAAAAAAATTAAAACAACATTTTTAAATGTTAAATTAAAATTTTAAATAATTAAAAAAAAGTTCTTTTTTAAAAGAACAAATTAAAAAAGGATGAAAAGGAAAAAGTATCATATAAAAAGCAAAATACATACACCCATTCCAATTAAAAAGATAATTAGAAAAGGGCATAAAAATTTAAAAATAACTTTTCTGAATATAGTAAGCACAACCCGGGCCAAACGGGGTTTTTTTATCATGATGGCTTTTTGGGGAAAACTTTAAATTTCCCGGGGACAGGTGAAAATAAAAAACTTGCGATGTAATTTTTTTTTCCCAAAATCCCAAAATTTTTTTTTTTGGAAAAGGAAAAAAAAAAATATGAAAAAAATTTCTGAACGAAAAAAAAATTTCTCCCGGAAAAACCGTTTAAAAAAAACTTTTTTAAATTTTTCTATGTTTATTCCTTGGTAGTTTAAAAGCTTTTTCAAAAAGGGTTCAGGGAAAAGGTTTTTTATTTCATTTTCGCGGAAAAAGGGGGTTTAAAAAATTGGTTTTGGAATGGTGCAAGGGAAATTTTAAATCCTTTTTACAAAAAGTCTTTTAAATTTGATAACTTTATTTTATGCATATCATAAAAAACCCCAATTTTTTTCTTGTTCCAATAAATTCCCCCAATTATATAATTTCATTATAAAAATTTAACCCTTGGGAAAATTAAGGGGGTAAATATAAACAGGATTTTTTTTCTTGCTAAAAAAATAAAATTTCTTTATTTTTACAATAAACCTTGAAAAATGTTTTATTTTTGGGGATGAAAACTGACGTGGTTTTTTCCCCGAGGCGGTTTTTTCCCCCAAAAAGGGAATTGTTAAAAAAATTGTAAAAAAACATTTAAAAAACTTCTTTTTTTCAAATCTACTCTTTTGGGGCTTTTCAAAAGGAATTTTCGATTCCCCTTACAAAAAGGACGAAATACGGAAAAATAAAAAGCAAAAAGGTTTTTTTTTTTATGCCAAAAAATAACTTATAGTTTTTTTGTCTTGCCCAAATTTAAACAGAAAGGGGTTCAGTAAAATTAAAAAATAGGGCCTTTTAGGCCCGTGGCTAAAAAATTCCCATTTTTAAAAAAAGCCTTTTTTCCCTTTTCCCCCCAAATTTTTTAAAATAAAGAAAAATATAAGGTTTATATGGTTTTTCTAAAGCCCAAAAAAGATAATTTCCCGGCCGTAAACCCCCGGGTACTTTTTTTTACTTTTTAAAATTTTGGAAAAAATTTTTTTGATAAACCCGCAAAAATCTTTAAAAAAAAAGCCCAGTTTTTACTTACGTTTTTCCCCTCCCGTTTCCCTTGAAGGATCGCCCTTTTTGTAGAAAAAATGTTTTTAAAAGTAGTAAAATGATTTAGATTTTTTAAAAATTTTTTTACATGCTTCCTTAAAAAAGTCCCCCCAACAAAACAAATTTTTATTTCCCCAAAAACCTTTTTTACAAAACAAAAAAACAAAAAAAGGGAAATAATAATAAAAAAAATAATGTTTTTTCCCCCGAATTTTTAAATAAATGCATGTAAATTTCCAGTAAACTGTAAGGATTTCAAAACTACTAAAACGGTGTGATGGCTAGGAACTATTGATCCGTTTTATTTAAGTCAATTAATTGCACAAGTATGACTCAAATGCCGCAAAACAATAAATCTTAATACCATGGCTATCCAGGAACTTTATAAATTAAATTAATACAGTCAATAAGGCATCGTTTTCGAAAATTATGTGTTCAAACACTTTGGCAAAGCAAGAATTTCATTAAATATAATTATATGTTATATCAGGTCAAAAATATTCAACTTTCAGAGAAAAGTTATCATATTCTTTAGATTCAGAAAAGGAAAATACTCCATATAAGTGGGGTGACAAATTGAGTTCCTTAATCCAGTCTTACTATTTGGTCTTACTATTTATCAAACACACATGAAGTTAACCTGACAAGATATTTTGCAAGAAAGATTACACATTTGCATAATAAACAGTAAAAAGACTTTTGTACGGAAAAAGATAAAGTTTTTGATATTTGAACCTTAAATGTAAAAAACCCCAAAAGAAAAACTTTTTTTTACCTATTTTTTAAATTTTTAAAAGGGAGTTTTTTTTCGAAGATATATTCCCCATCTATGTTTTTTGTAAAAATATACCCAAAATGTAATGAGAAATTTTCCCAGAAAACAAGACTTTTAAAACTTACAAATTATACATTTAAATTTTTAATTACCTATATATTTCACATCTATTTTCAAAGTAAAATATATGCAAACCCAAAAAATATAGGGTTTTTTAAAACTGAGACAAAATGTGGGTTTTTAGACCCAAATTGCATATGTTTCAATTTTAAAAACATACTTAATATAAAATTTATATTAAATAACATATTTAAAGAAAACTGTTTTGTCTTTAAAAGGCACGTTCCTTTAGTTTGCTTGAAGAATGAATGTCTCCGCCGCTTAGTTATTAGATTGAACGTGTTGGCATTTTAACCATACTGTATACTCAGTCAATTGCGTAGATAAAGTTCTACAAAGCTTATTGAAAAAAGGTTAATAAAATATTGTTACCTTTTGGCTAATAATGTAGATTCCATTCTTTAAACATTTAAATAGTTTCCAACAAAACTTAAAAACTAACAAGAGGTTACATAGTGTCACAGGCAGATGGACCGACCAAATAACCTTAAATCAGAAAAAAAAACGCAATCAAAAAATAAATAATATTAAGCGAAATGAAACATAATATGCAATATTAAAAAGAAGCTAAAAGATAAAAATGCTCTGAGCTTATTGTCTACACTATTTTTTTTCTATTATTTTATTTTCAACGGTTATCATTTGTAAGCTTTAAAAATCATAACTTTGCTCCGAGATTGAATTTATTCCTAATGAATATTTTGTAACATTGACTTGATCAGTACAAAATCTTTGCAAATGTTAAAAGGTATTTTATTGTTTTTAAAAACCTATTTATATTGTATTAACGTTTTTTCCATGTAATGATAAAGAAAATAAGCTTTGTCTTTGCAAACAATCACTGCAACTGAAGCATTAAATTAAAAAAAAAAAATAAATAAAATCGGAAGTCTCGGGATACTAAATAACACAGATTTGCACTTCCTTATTTTTGCGACTGGCTAGTCTGAATAAAACAGGTGGACAAATACTCCAAGATATATTTGTTCCTTACTTTTTAATAGACCTAGAATGAAGGTGGATTACAACTTCAGGAAACATATAAATTCTCGACAGAAACGTTTTGCATTGGTTTATGTACCAATTTTAACCACGTATTTGGTCTGATGACATCCTCGAATGCAAAACTTTTCATAACGCCCATTTGTTATTAACAAAACATCTCTAATTAAGGAAAAACCAACGCTTCAGAGCGCGTGTAACAGATGCAGTTATAAGAGATAAGATATTTAGACATTTGCCCCGCATGAGATTTATTGAGGGCGCAAAAATATGCACATAAAAACATCTGATACATACACAGAACATGTACATCGAATGATGCACATTAACATTTTGGAATGGAAAAGAAAATAAAACAAACTGAATCTCTTAAGAACGTTACAAACTGCACAATTGAAATGAAATGCTTAAGTCTGTAAATGGACAGTAATGGTACATGCAAGCTACCATACACGCCTAAGCACTGACCTAATCAGTATTTAATTTTTAAACATGTAATGGTTAAGTTTTGAAATTAAATCATTCAGAGATGTGTGCATGCAGCTCAGATCATCGAACTTTCAAAGTGTCATTCTATAAAAGTGGCGCATGGTACCCAAGTAAAAAAATTGTGCTTGAAACGAGAATACAATGGAAGGAACAATACAAACTGTAATTTTGAAAGAAGATTTGAGGTTATAATTAAGGAAGTAGTATTTTAGTCGTTTTCTGGATCAAAGATTCAGAGAAATGAATTATTGTTCAAAATGAACAATTTAACAGTACTGTTTATTTAAAAAAAAGTGGAAACTTATGGACTTAATTGCTTCTTTCCAGTACCATCAAAGAACAGGCTAAACAAAATCGAGACTACAATATTTCAATTATGTTGCTTTGGGCGTTCTTCGGGTATTCCGTTTTGTTAATTAATTCTAAATGAAAGCATTTAAGCATTAACAATATATACTTTTGTTTGGTGTTATTTGTACTTACCTTTCTTTTACATAATATTCTGCAATATATTTTCTATTATCTATATTTCTTATAGCACGCCAGAGGCACAAGAGAAATTGGTATATTGTAAACGTAAATTCGTACATGGCTAGTAGCCTTATTTGCCAATATGTGATTCTATACCAAACAGAGAAGTTATACAACCAAACTCAGAAGTGTTTCAAGTCAAAAGACTATTAAGGATATTGACTTCTACAGATGTAAGAATTCATTCAAATACAAGAAGAGGTCAAAAAGCAAGATAAAAACAGGTTGTCAGAGCCACAGTAAGAATTACAGTCATAATTATGATTTTTATTCCATGCATTATGTTCCTTGTTCTAATTTATGACAAACACATTTTTGTTATTTCATATGGATCATACGTCTCTTTTCATTAAGTAGTGTAAAATTGTCACATTGAATGTTCCAAGGCATCAGACATATGAAACTATGAATATAGAAAAGACCTCTAAATAAGGAAAATAATACTTTTTTCATAATAAATTGATGTTATTTAACAGTTTAACAAACTCAAACAGAACTTGCAACATTTCAATTTTACCAATTTTTGGGATAGTGAAATCTCCATATTAACCGGTTTATGTGTAAAGTAAGCAAACAATATATTAAGTTCATTCAGGTTCATTATATATATACAACGATACCGACGCTTTAGTGCCCTTGTTGAATTAAAGAGTACATGTTAAAAGAAATTCCACTTTTTTCTTTTTGTTAAAACAATCAGAAAAAATACCGTTGTTTATGATGATGATCTATATTTATGTACTGCCTTACTTTGACTAAACCGCTGCTTGAAAGATGACATAGAATAAAATTTTTGGATTGCACCTTTTTATTTGATAATTTAAAATCATTCGTTTTGATTGCGTTCTTACTCGGTTTAGATCCCAGCATCCTATTGTAACGACTTGTACCATCTCAAAAGCGAACCTAAAACAAAGCAAAAACCAACATATAAATATACACCATTTAAGAAATAGTAAACAGCACTGATGGCCCCATGGCACTACAGTGACTGATCAGTCAGTCTGTAAGCATTTAATGGTCAGGTCTGTTCAATATTAGGGTTTGACTGTGAGGTCACTATAATGCTTTGAAGTATGTGCTATGTCTTCAGCGTAAAAGAAAATCATATTGTTTAAACAAAACATGTCTAATTTAATGTACTGAAAACGGGTTGTATTGCTCGGTATGTAAAATATTTTATCTAGGTAACACGCAGCTTAATTTTAACGGTCCGAAAAAAGGTAACATTGCCAGGTCGGGCGTTTACCATACTCTTTTGTCCCACCGCTGCAATTATCTTGACAATTATATTATTTAAAGTACCGCTGACAATTGAATGTACAAGGAAAAACTCATTTATGTATTAAAGGTATAATATTTCTTAATAAAATAAAATTTGTGTGGCGGCATAGCCGAGTGGTTAGCGCGTCGGACAAGTAATCTAATGATTGCTAACCGTAGGGTTCAAAGCCCGTCAGGAGCAAACTGTTGTTTTCTTGTCATTGCTCAGTACTGGTTGGTTTCAAAAAATGTGTCTATAACAATCGAATTAAAATAAAATCTGTATAAATAAATAAATTGTCACCAACAGTAGTGTAACATATATAACTAATTAATCAAACTGAATAATTTTACTTCAAAACAATTTTTGAAATACCGCAAAAAAAGCCTTCCTCAATTTGTTTATCCTTTATGTAATACTTACATTTATGACTAAGTATTTTTGTAAAGATTTAGATGCAGTCTGTTGAATATTCTTGATTTCTCGTCATATCAACTGCTAACTAATTTTCACTTAAGCTAACTATCAAACTAAAAAATGTAATCGTTTAACCCAAGATAATAAAACAGTGAAGAACAGTCAAATTAGTAAAATGTTAATGCTACCAAAACACAATGTTCTGAAAAACTTACCATCCTAGAGAGTAAAGAAAACCCGCTATAGCGCCAACTAATTTATGACGTGTCGTCATGCAGGCAAATAAGGGATAACACACAACACTAGTCTCCAGACATAAAATGTATACCATAAAAACTGAAAAATTATGAAACATACTAATAACTGCCATGTTATAAAAATAGTTTATTCTCATAATTTATCAAATAAATCAAAATGAAATCTTCAATAGCCATTCGACCTTGCAGAATTGAAAATGCTGCAAGTTCAAATAGATAGAACATAAAACGCTCTTTTTTAACTAAATGCAACCAATTTGACATAATACATAACAAAATTAATATTTAATAATTAAATGGACACAATTATTTGTGGCGGATAACAATATATGTCTGCCTTTTGTCAATAATTAAAGTAACATGTTAAAAATTATGCACGACAAAGAAACAAAAAAATCGTCCAAGGCATTTAAAACTTATTTATTTGATTGGAACTATAATTAAAGTTACGGAAAAAGCATTTTTTCCACTTTTTTAACTTTTCATAAAAAGTAATCTATACTAACTCTTTCGGTTTCCCAAAAAACCAAATCTGTTAATAACTCTATCTATAATAAGGTGAGCTTGAAAATATATTAAAATACATTTGCACGGTCGATTGCATCCCCCCTTAACTGTGCCCCTTCCATGAGTAACTGTTACAAAAACAAAATATCCTTATCCTACTAACAGGGGCTATTAAAACAAATAACACTTTTCATGCATTTTTGCTAAATCTCAAATATATAAATTCATAACCCTAATTGCATAGTAGACAGAAGATAGTTTAAGCTTTTACAAAAACATTTTCTGCTATTTATAAACTGATTGTCACTCAACACTCTCATTTATGTCAATGTTTATATGCAAATATCTTGATTTCCAAGTTTGGGAACAAATATTTTTGTTCACTCTCAATGAAACTAACAAATCTTTATAATTATCAAGTTGTTATTTTAAACATAGGGCAATAAAATTAACTGATAACCTAAACATACACTATCTGTCTAAATACTAAATACTAAATTACCAAGACAAGAAAGAATTTGTCAGAAAAGACAAGTAAGATAGTATAAAATATACCTAGCAATACACCTTAAAGAGAAATTGAACAATTCAGTTGTCGGAAAACTGGTGTAATGCTATGGACAATTAGCTATTTTCTTGTTATATTTTATATTGTGTATAATAAATAAGTGAGTGAAATATTTGTATTGAATTTCATTTTAAATTTTATTTTGTTTTTTTCTGATATCAAAATAAGAACAGCTTAGTGTTCTTAACTAAATTTTAGTTGTTTAACATCAAAATTTACAAAATGTACATAGAATCAAAGTACAACTTACCTAGATATAAAAATATAAGAAAGTTTAACTTTTCCAGCTTTTATTTATTTTTTAACACATATAGTAATTAATCAGGCAGAATAATACTGCCAGCTGGAAAAGGGATCTTTTAAGGGGTTCTCTCACTGTCCATTGGTTTAACTTAGTAACATTATTTCTGGAGAGGCGGAACTACGTACAAGTTCTGGCTTAAGTCTGAAAATACTCGTGAAATAACTTACATATTTTCTAATCACTATTAGTAAATTTATTTGTCTATGTTTTTAAAAGAATTAAGTTTATCACAGATGTTAATATAACAAGCATTTTGCAATTCTTTGTCTAGTGTAAAAAGTTTTTAGCACGCTGGCTTCTCTGTAAAAACATGTCACCTGTTTGAGACATTCTAATTGACCACATACATGTAAATGTACTTGAGATTTAACAAAGAAAAAGGGTAAAACTATAATTTAGTTTTATCATTTATAAATATATGCCTAATTTTGAAATCAGAAAATACAAAATGAAATTTAAAATGAAATTCAATACAAACATTTCACTCACTTAAATTATTTAATATTCAGTACACAATATAAAATATAACAAGAAAATAGCTAATTTTCCATAGCATGACACCGACATTAACCTTATTTAAATCAAATAATTATTTTGACTCATACTTTTATAAAACAAAAGTGTCTTTAATTATGATTACACCCAATATCAACTTACTTTTTGCCCAGATCGGCCAGTCTAGTCCTTCTGGGACCAATTTCAATGTTACCTGTAGTATGTTCCCAGCCACAGATCCAAATGCAAGCATGACACCCCAGCGGTTAGAAGGCTCATCCAAAAATCCAAGCGGTCTAGAAATTAATAATATTAAGTCGATATGTTGTAATTGTTTGTGTGTGTTGATATTGTTTTCTTTGGCACCCATGCATAACTGTTATATATTTCTTTATAATTTTATTGTCGTAAGCATATTTCAAGCGAATACCGTGCGTTCATATACTGACAATGTTGAGTTTTCTAATGTCTTATTAGGGGATTAAGTCTGAAAATCGATTTATTTAAACAGTCGATAATAAATTGCATTACAAAATCATAAGATGAAAATAGCGCATACAGACAAAAGAAGACTTTTTACCGTACAACACCCGGACGGCCTCGAAATATGTTTGGTTTTAGCGTCTTTCTTTTCTCCATAAAACACAATAACAGCATGATGGCGACCTTTACAATAACGTAAATTATGAAAATAAACGCATTGATAGTTTTAACTGTTACATGAAATAAGGTTTTGTTATAACAAATTTAAATCGACATTCTTAAACTAATTCGGCAAAAAGGATGCGATGCAACTTATTGAGAAACACTATTATTGACAAATATTTAAAACAAATGTAATAATTCCTTTCTAAGACACATCGATAACATGCATTAGGTTTTACAAAATTGAAATATTCAAATATAAGAAAAACATGTATCTAGTTTAGTTACTTACAGCTGGAATCAACAACCAGTGAATATAATATATAAATATATTTTCTGCATCTTCGTTACAAATCTGTAACAATGGATCGACTGTCGTCAAAAATGGATTGACCGTTGTTAATAATGGACTGACTGTTGTCAACAATGGGTGAACTGTTGCCGTCGCCATGTTACTTTCTTTTCTTTGATGGCTGTGATAATGAACGTAGTTATGTTGATTATGTTTCTACAGTAAAAGCGAAAATACTATTGTTGTTGCAGATGATGATAATTATGCGTACTCGGATTGTACCGCAGATGGAAATAATGATAGTGTCACAATGTTACAAGCGATGTTGAAGGCAATTGTGATTACGCAATTAGTGATGTGGTTGATACTGACGATTAATGTGGTTGTGGTTATAAAAGTAAGGGTGGCGGTGATTTTAATCCTAAAACTTTGTCGGTAATAATGTCGTTGTTACAGGGTTGATAGTAATGATAATGATTGTTTAAGGGGATTATCTTTATGATGATACTAGAATGAATTGTATGATGTTAATAATGTTAGGCCTGTTATTGTCGTGGTGGTGATACTGATTTTGAAGATGTGGCTACTAGTGTTGATGTTGATAATTATTGTTTGTGTTGGTGGTTTGTGGTGATGGTGGAAGTGATTATGACAATGACGATGATTTTGCTTTTGATTGAATAACTACCATGAATTTTGTTTGCATTTAAATTGGTGATGTTGATGTGGTGTGAATAAAATCTAGCCTTTGTCTCTTGTGTTTGTTTCAATGACATTTAATATGCATAAAGTAAGATAGAAATAATAACTGGTACGAGTCATTAAACGATACTTGCACCACAAGTGCAGTCCACGGAAACCTCATGCATAAAATTTAACTTTAAGCATATATATATATATATGATAGTATTGATACTATTGAACGTCAAATAAAAAGACGACATTGATTTAAAAGGGTGTCATATTTTGAATGTCAAACATATACTTGCTCAACTTTTGCCAAGCGCCATATGTTAGAATAACTTTAACTTTATCAATGCCGTGTGGAAGGTTTTAAATGTTGATTTACTGTTTTATCAATTCTGCTGAAGGACGAATTGAACCATATGAATGAGTTTTACACTGATTTTGTGCGAGAGAAGAGGATGACACACTATTTGAAAATTTCAGAACATGCAGCATGTTTTCAAAATTTGTTAAATTGCATTTTAGACTTAATACCGTGTGTGTGACTCGTGACTATCAATGGAAGCTTGGCAGAGCCTTCTCATACGCCCTTCCTTGTAGATTTCTGATCAGTCTAACGGGTATGGCTATACCTTCTTGGACCAACATGGCTACAAGTTTCTCGGTGGTTCTGTGTTGCAGCTGACGAGCTGAAATGGTAACCTTCAGCTCATTTCACATGTGTTCCGGAACTTCCGTTGGATTTAAGTCAGATGAACTAGCTGGCCAGTCCATGCGTTAAATAGGCTCTCTTTCTAGGTTGTCCTTGGCCACCCTGGCCCTATGGGAGCGAGCATTGTCGTCCATTAGAATAAGAATAGACTGATCGCCGACTGCTCCACCATACAACCTAACCTGGTTGTCTAATATGTTGTCTTTGTATCACTAACCTGAAAATGTGCCTCTTTTTAGCACAACCAGGCAAGTTTGTCCCAAGCTGATGCCTCCTCAGACCATAACTGACCAACCTCTGTAGCAGTCATGCTCAGCAATATTTGCAGCCTGAAACCGTTCATCTCGTCTTCTCCAGACTCTAGCACGTCTATCTGTGAAGTCTATGCAGAACCTTAACTCATCTGTGAACATAGCGTGTCTCCAGTGTTGCATGGTTCATAGTGTATGCTCCATGGTCTATTCCAAACGGGCTTGGTGATGTCGACGCGTCAAGAGGATACGTTTGCAAGGTCTTTTCGGTGCAAATTACCTTCATGCAGCCTTATACGTACCGTCTTCGTGGAAACACTGACCCGCGCAATTTTAGTAAGGCCATTTCGAAGAGAAGTTGCATTCAAAAACCTCGCAGAGGCGTACCTGAACGACCAAAAACGGTCTTTAGCTGATGTTGTGACCCTTTGTCGTGCCCCAGCATGCCTTCTTGCGGGTGTACCATGTAGCTGGTATCTCTCCAAGGCTATGGTGATGACGGCCTAATGTAAGCATCCTCCATATCAAAGTGACAGATGTAAGAAATGTAAGCCACTATATGAAAATAAGCCGGAAATGTCGCCGTATAACAAAAGCCATGTAATTGTTCACCCCATCAAAAACATGAAAATTTTGGGTTGCATGTTTTTAATGGAAAAGTCAAACGGATGCATCTCAGGTGTCTATCTCAAATAATTTCTGAATCAGAAATATTAAGAAATTGGGA